>NW_010198078.1:0-1792 GCF_000695765.1 Mesitornis unicolor | reverse complement strand
TATATATATAAAGTTAAACTGTTGTAGGCATTCATGTGTACTGAATTAAAGAGGGAAACACGAAGGCATACTACATATATTCAGAACAGGAACACCAAGGGAAAGAATAACTTTTTTAAAAAAAATCAGTTTGATAGCCAATCACAATTCTATTTCTGATGCTTGAAACTACATTTATAGACTACTCCAATTTATGTCATTCCAACCGGTTAACAAGATGGTTTGATTGGTATGTCCTATACTAATTTATTAATAATTTTTAGTGTCTCCCTTTCCCTTAAAATGACACAGAGTTACAGACTTGCGTAATTTTTTCTGTAATTTTTGAGAAAAGCGAAATCTCACCAGTATTTTGAGTTTGGCTAGTTCTCTCTCCCTCTCTCTCTTTGTCCATAAAGAACAATTTTTATTTGTGCCTGAATGGCACAGCTATTTGCTTTAACATAGCAAAGGTTCTGAAGTGTATTAATAAACTGCAGTTCCCGAGCGTGAGACAGAAGGTACCTTGATTAGTGCCGTTTCTCAAAGAGCTCTTAAATATTGCAAACATCTCCTCTTTTTCCCTTCACTCCTGTATGAAAGCGAAAATATGTGACTTTTTTCATACACTACAACTTCACTTTGCTGAAAGAACATTCCTTTTATTTGCTTTTTTTTAATGGGATCAGAATGATGTATTTTTTTGCTGACAAGCGAATATATATTTGGTCAGGGTCTTAAGAAATATCTGTAATTGATTCTTAAATACGTTCCTAGAGTATGCACGGTTAGAAGCCAATTATGCATACGTTTTTAAGATCCATATGGGAAATCAAAGATTCAGGCCCAGAGCCCTAGATGCTTCCGTAATTGGTAATTTTGCTTTGTCCTTATATTAAATGTGCCATGGCTACTCATTCATTAAAATGTTCCTTACAAAGAGCTAAATGCCAGGATTTCAGAAGGAAAGGTGACCAACTAATTTTACCTTTAGCTGTTTGTTATTTTTAATTAATGGGCTTCCTGCTTTCTAGTGTGTTAAAAGTTGACTCTCCAAAAGCAGTGCTAGGGACATAAAATAAAAGAGGCTAACAAAAAAGATTTAAATCATTATCTTTTAAAATTTAACCATGAAGCTCTCCTTTGCACAGAGGATTTCTTACTGCAATGGTATACAATGGACATGTTAGGAGACTGCTTGACCTCTTGAAAAAAATATGTCTGCAGCATACTCCTCTAGCAAACAACCACCAAAACAAACCTATTAAAGTATAAAAGAGCTCTAAGGAAACTTCTAAAGCTGTAAATACACACTCAGTGCTTCAGGGGTGGGGAACAAAAGTAGAAGAATAACTGGATTTTTTTGTGGATTTACTGATGAAGACTAACATCTGATATATCATTCACTATTCTTCTTGTTTTGAGAGTCGACCGTAACATGCTGTATTTTAGAAAAATTAGAAACACAAAATGGATTTTAGAAACATTTTTTATAATTAAAAGAACAGTATAACAAGTTAATTGTAATTGTAACACTTCCAGCTATTAAGATACTAGTTTTCCTGGGGTAGGTTTTCTGGGGTTTCTTTTTTAAAGGTGAAATTGTAGCAGAAGGTTAGCTACCTAACAGCTAAAAATCACAAAGATAATATGAATCAAATTTCCATTAGTAATGTTTCTAGATCCAAAAGCATCCTAACCACTTTCCAGGGAAACAAACAGATTAAAATGACAACAAACGACGCAAGAGTCAAATAACCAAAAATCAACAAGAGTTTAGCACTGTGTACTAAAGGCCCTATGAAATTTTTAT
>NW_010198077.1:12878-18570 GCF_000695765.1 Mesitornis unicolor | reverse complement strand
GGCCCCAGTACTGACCCTTGGGGCACTCCAAATCAAGATTTTCAAATAAAGATTTTATTTCCCTTCACTCTTAAGCCTGTAATGTCACTGCAGAGGGGCCATGGCTGGCACTTCGATGCTGTGGGTGCTGTGGCATGCATGGTGGCTGTTCCACTGTCCCTATGGGTGGCCATCCTGCCATCCCAGCAAGCGCTGCTGGTGATGCAGGGCTGTGCCTGCTGCTGTTTGCTTTTGGGCCCATCCCTGCCAGCACCAGGTGTCAGCTTAAACTGAAACCTAAGCAGGCTCAGCCTGAGCGGTGCCAGGGCACAGTGTCAGTGGGAAAGGAGTGGGAGAAACCTGCCTGGGGGACACTGGCCCTGGTCACCCAGGGGGACTGTGCTGCAGAATGCTGCCTGCTCTGGGACTATGGGTTGCTGGTGGGCTCAGAGGCTGGCAGCAGGATGGTCTGTGTGGTGCCCACTGAGGTGCTTGGTGCTGCGATCCAGGAGTGCGTGCCCTTCTCCAGGCATGTGGCTTAGTTTTCTGTTATAATGATATTTCCTAATTAAACCTTCCGACTTCCACAGCCAAATGAACTGCTGTTGAAGCTTCAATGCTGAATTACAGTCTGCATTGTCAAGTCTAGCTGGGTATGTTTCCCTTATTAACCAACCGGGTTTCCAAATGTGCCTTACACCTCTGCTTCCCAACTCTGTGCCCTTCCCAGCTCCTGTCGGGCAACCGAGGCACGTGTGACCCAGGGATCTTCCTGGCAGGAGGGAACTGAAACCAAGCAGAAGGCTGGGAGTGGTTCTAGGAGACTCCTATTTCTCTTCCCTACGAAAGCTGGTGCTCATGGAAATAATTTATTTTTTTTTCTCCCTTTCAGTGAACACCTACTTCTTCATGATGCAAGCCCAAGGCATCATGATTCGTGAGAACATGCGAACAATAGGAGCTCAGGTGTATGAGCAGGTGGTTCGCAGTGCCTATGCCAAGAGGAACAGCAGCGTGAATGACTCAGGTATTTCTTGAATAACTGTAATATTGATCAAAGGTTGCATTTCCATTGAAAATCGAGTTGACTTGAACTACTCTTGCTTGAAGGAATTATTTTCTGGTGATAAATGCAGAGTGGGAACTTTGATTAACTGTCTTTTTAATTTTTTTTAAGTATATAAATATATATAAAATAAGAATGTATACATATAGAATTACTTTATATATGCATATTTTATATAAATTATATTAATTTCTTTATATTTTTATATATATATAATTAAATTCAAATGCTTCTAACTTGTATAAGGGGCGAAAGTCTTGAAAGGCCTCAAATGATGGGATGTTGAGCCGAAAACCTCTTTGCTTTCCAGGAATTCAACTTGTTAGCTTCGACCAGTCTGAGGGTAAAGACTTCAAATTTCAGTGCAAGGATCAGGTTTCATATTTTAAAAAATAACTTCCCAGGCAGATGCATGCGCAGAGCCCTGGCTCCATGCACGTGGAGGAGCCTGTGCTCATAAGCTTCACTTTTCCCATGCAAGGATGAACTGAGATGACTTGGCTGGAGATGTGCCACAAATAATATATTTAACTTTGGGCAGAATGCAGGAGTGGAGTCACAGGCTTCTGCTCCCAGGCTGTTTATCATCCGTAAAATAGAGCTGATAACAGGGTTACAAGTTTTGGTGTAAATATGGTACAGCAAAAGCATAAATGCACATGGCCATGTGTAAGCCAGGGTGAGGCATTGCCTTCTGGCTGGTGTGACACCAAGCGTGTACCTTCCCTGTTGACATCTCACTGGTGCCTTGCGCTGGTACCGGCTCCCATGTGCGGTTGGCATCAGGCTGCAGTGATGCTGGGGAGCTCAGCTCCTCTGCTGCAGGGGTTCGTCAGCTGACGGGGTTTTAAAAGGCAAGATTATTTCCTTATGGAAAAAAATAAAAATTGAAGCCATGTCCTTGCCTCCCAGCCCCCAAGGAGTTGGTGGCGTGGCTGCCGATGCAGCTGTACTCTGACCCGGGATGGGCATGGGAGGGGAATTATCAATTTGCACAAGAGATCAACACCCCAGGTCACCTCCTCTCTCTGCCCAGGCCGGCCAAGGCTGCCAGCCTAGGCTATTCTTCAGGCTGGAAACATCAAGTAAAGCAGATGCAGGGTGAGGAAGTTGCTGATCCCCGGAGAGGAGGAGGGTTAGACACTTCACCACTGCTGCTTGCAGTGATAAGAGCCTCCGTCCTGCTGTGGTCCTGGCTACCGTGCTTGCTGTGGCCCTTGGGGCTCTGACCCCTCCAAAATTCTGTGTGCTTCTGCTGCCTGCCACAGACAGGGAAGTGGTTCCCATGTTAGCAGCAGCGATACCTGTACCACTGCCACCAAAGTCACTGGCTTTGCTTGGGCCTCAGGTCTATCCCAGCCCTGCAGCTGTGGGCTGATACGCCTCCTGCCCTGAGGGCCCTGGCTGCAAGGACAGTTTTAACATACAAAAGTGTTATAGGCAGTCCTTGGGTGACCTTCCCTGGCAGGCAGGTCAGAGCCAGATGCATGATGGATGGTGGTGACATCTGGAAGGCACATGGCGCTGTGGCCACAAGGATTATATTAACATCGAGATCAGTACCTTACCTCCCTGGCTCTGTTTTTGGGCACCCTGGTGGGATCTGGGTGGGTGGCACTGCCTGGTTTGTGCAACCTCCCCACACTGCTGCAGCAATGTGATGGCCAGAAGAGCAAACCCACCTGGTACAGCTGCAGGGATGGACCCAGTGGAGGCCTTTACTACCACTGTCATGACTCAGCTGCTGGGAGCAGCTCCTTAGCAGTCCGGTCTCTATTCTACCCCACGGGTGTCACATCCCTTCACATCCTTGCATCCGCTCCCCTCTTCCCAGAGAGGCACAGAGCAGGGGTGAGGGTGCTGCTGCCAAGAGTGGGCCACCACAGGACCAAAACCAGTGTGGGCAGCAGAAGACCCTGTGGACCCTCTCTGATCCCTACTCTAGCCACGTGGCAGCTCTTGGAACATAGAAGGCTGCCAATGCTTTCGGAGCTGCAGTTTCTCCCACAGGTCATGCGTGCCTCTGGCAAGAGGCTGGGTAGGAGCAGCACTCTGTGCAGTGCTGCCTTGCGCGTGTGTCCTCCCAGGACCTGGGGTGTTAATTTCTAAGCAGATTCCTTAAACATGCAATATCCCTCTCTGAATAGCAAGGTGACCAAGCAGAGAGTCTTCTGCAAGCAGTGTGGTTCTGCCCATCTGTCTGCGTTTATTCTTTTCTCTTAGCTTTTTTTCCCTCTTGTATTAAAATAAGGAAGTAATTTGTAACCTTTTCAGTGTTTGCTAATAGATGCAGTAATTGGTTTCCTGTCTAGTGAGCAGAAAAGGGTCCCTTCTGTGCTTCTGCAAGCAAAAAAGGCAGCCCTTCACACAAAAAAAGGGAGTGGAGCTTCATGGTGCATTGTCAGCTGGACTAAGTATTGAGAGCATGCTCTGGTGATAGGAGATTAATGGGAATCTGGTTATTAAAATTTAGAGCAGTATCAAACATCCAAAATAATATCTATCATACTTGAAAAGCCCTTAGGTTCTGTTTACAAGTCTATCTTGAGTCTGAGATAGTTTGTGTATCACTTAATTGAGGGGATAAACAGTATTAATGATGTGATGGTAGGTAATAGCATAATAAAGCAAGCTGAAATATCGGGCTAGCAACGACTTGTCCCAGTAGATTTAAATGAAAGATTTTGACTTTGCAGGTAAAGGCAATCCTCCCTGCTTTGCTTTAAAATATTAAATTGTCACTAGATTATTTTTTCTTGATATGTCATTAATGTGGTTATTAGATGCAGCCTTTTTGCTATGGAGAATATACTGTGCTTATGCAATTACTTAAAAGTGACTTCGATTCTTAACTCTTAATCTTAGCCAATTAATTCACTTCACTATACTGTAATTCTGGGTTTATTAAATTGCTCTCAGGATAAAATGTGTGAAACCTTTTTGCTATCAGTATGTTCTTGAAACTAAATGTATGCTTAATTTGAAAGGTTATAGCTGCTGGGAAAAAAAACCAAAACCAAACAACCCTGAATTTCACACTGGATTCAGTAAAAACTTAAAAATTTGGTTGCCTACTGTAAATCAACTGTTTGCTGATGGACCACTTGCAACCCTTGTGTTCAGGGCTTTGCAGAGCTACTTGGACAGCTCTTGGGAGTGGTAGGTGGGACACAGGGCCTTCTTTTGTCTCTGAGTGCCTGAACAGCAGCTGGTTTGTACTTTCCTTCTGTGAAGCCAGTGCTGCTCTTGCTTTGAATCAGGACCATGAATGTCAGTCCCTTGGTGTGCTTCTGCAGCCAGCTGGGACAGTAATGCCCATGCGTGGTGAGGCAGTTGGAAGGGATGAGACTTTCTCGTCCTGGTACGTCCAGGGGCTGCCTGTGATGGGACTGGGTGGCTCAGCCCTAAATGGCTACTTTCCAGGACCTCTGTGGGGTGTAAGATTGGTGCTGGTGCCCTGGGTGCTGTGGGACCAAAAGACCAACCCTTTGCTAAGCATCTGATGCTCGGAGAAAGTGGAGAGGCAGCATCCTCCTGCAGCAGTTGATGCCTTGCTACAGACAGGGAACTTTTTCTAGCGTCTAAAATAGAGGTCATGCTTGGCTAAGGATGCCTTATGCAAAACTGGTGACTTTACTGTAGAAAGCAGAAGTTCAGTTGCGTAAAAATCTCCCTAAAACATCTACAGGTATAACAGGCTGGAGGGGTTTTGCCCAGGAGGTAGAAGGATGCAGGTGAATGGGGGGGCTGGAGAAATGTGCCATGCTGGGCACTGACTGCTGGGATGTAGGGGGCTTCTTTGTTCTTGCATGATGCAAATTGGAGGAAAGGCTACGTGTAACGTGATAGTTTTGCTGATACTTTGAGAAGGATGTAAGGCAGGATGAGCTGCGCTGACAGTCCTTGCTGGCATGGAGACCTGCCTGGGGACTTCCCTCTGAGCACATTAGGAAAAGACCTGCTGGAGGAATATGTCCCCTCCTGCTGTGTCGTGGTCCTTCAGGGACAAGGTGCTAAGTAGCTTTTCCTTCCAAGCACCATGTGCTCCTTTGCTCAAAATTCTTCCTGTGGCCTGAAAGCATGACAGTTTCTTTGCTGTGATGTGATCTAAGGCAGCTGGGGCTTCTGCAGGCACCTGCTCTAGGATGAGGATGAGGACCCAGCTGGGTTGTGAGTCTAGAACTCATGCCACATGGGGACACCTCCATGCCCTTGGGGACATCCTCAGCCAGGGGTGGCTTTGGGGTCTGCTTACAGTGGCGTGGAGAGGTGGCTGGAAATAGCAAAGACCTGCAGCTCAACTTTTTTTTTTTTCCTTCCTCCCTCCTAGATTATCCTCTTGATCTGAACCACAATGACACCTTCCTGCAATCCACAACATTTCTTCCTGAAGACTTTACCTACTTCCCCAACCACACCTGTCCTGAAAGGCTCCCTTCTATGAGTGAGTAGCACCCTGACAGCCCCAGCCCCTCTCCTGCTCCCTATGGTTTTGGAGGGCACATCATGGCATTCCCTGGCATGCCGCACTGCACCTTTCCCCACCAGGCACCTGGGGATGAATGAGAGCGCTGTTTGGAGCCTGGTTCCCTCCTGGGAAATCATTGTTTACCTGCTCACACAAATTAATCTCTGCTACGTCAGAGG
>NW_010198077.1:1264-12847 GCF_000695765.1 Mesitornis unicolor | reverse complement strand
TGAAGCAGAAGCCCGTTGCTTGGCAAATTCAAACAAAAGAGGAATTGTATGCTGGGAGCTGGTGAAAAGTCTCGGCCAGCCCTTTTCCAGGGACAGCGGAGGCAGAGTGGCTCTGTTGCCTCTCAGCAGTGCTGCTGGTCACAGCCCTGAGCTGTGCTGGGTACAGCTGGGCAGAGGCTAATGTGGGAGACAGGCAGGACCTCCCAAAGGGAGCTGCAGCCAGACCAAGTGCTTCCACCAAAGCGACATTGCGGTGGAAAATAGGGCTTCCAAGGACAAATGTTTCCTAAAAGGGGGGAACCACTCTCTGCTGAGGTGTGGTGTTTTCTGTCTGCTGGAAACCTGTATGGAGGAGCAGAGGGTTACCCCAGCCAGTGTGGGTTTCTGATAGAGAGCTGCATTCAACAGTCGCCACAAAAGCTGAACAGAGCCTGGCCGCTGAGGAGATGGAGGTGTTACAAGTTGTGCCAGCAGCACTTCCTTATTGTTTTTGTTGGTACTTGGGGAAAAGAAGAGGCTGCCCACATTCAGCACTGGGGACAGCAGGCAGGGATGCAGCACAGAGCTGTCATATGCAGACACTGAGTTTCCCCAGGACCACAGCAGTTCCTGACCCCCTCTGCTTCTCCCCGCTGTCTCTGCAGAGGGCCCCATCGATGTAAATATGAGCGAGATCACGATGGAGGATATCCACCAGTTCTTCTCAAAAGACCCTTCCATCAAGCTGGGAGGCCACTGGAAGCCGAGTGATTGCCTGCCTCGCTGGAAGGTAACTTGGGAGCCCTGTGATCCTGCTGAGCTGAGCATGGGGAGACGGAGGGTACTGGGTGGGTGGTGGGAAGACATTAACAGGAACAGCTCTGATGTGCTGTAGCTCCAGAGTAATGAATACAAGGATCTCTGAAGTGCGGGGCTGCAGTGCCTGAGGAAAAAACGGTGAGCTCAAGGGATTCTTTAGTGATGCATGAGTCAGCTCTGAGCTTCTGCAAGGACTGCTAAGGCAGGGAGCTCGCCTCCCTGCTCCCCAGCTGCCAAGCCTCCCACTCACACTGTGCCCTGTCTGGGGTAGGATGTGACCCAGAGAGGAAAGGAGGCACTGCTGGGGACTCCCATCCCAGAGGGAGGTGGCTTTGGGCAGCATGGTGGCAGTTGCCTAGCCCCACTCTTGCTGTCCCCAGTACTGGGCAAAGGCAGTGAGAGGGAGGATGTTGTTCGTGTCCCACTCAAAAGTTAACGCTTAAGTTCCTGAAAACAACAATTCACCAAAAAGTGAATAGGAAATCCAAGCTGTGGGGGTTAGAAGGGTTCTGGGATGGTCAGCCCTACATGACAGAGCTGAGATGCCACGTTTAGTGCTTCTGCTTCTCCTGTAACACCATACCAGTTAGTCTTGCTCCCCAGCCAGGAGGTCTGTTGGTAGCTGGTGCAGTGAAGTAAGAGCTGTGTCCTCTCCCCATCAGGTGGCAATCCTGATCCCATTCCGCAATCGATACGAGCATCTTCCTGTCCTCTTCAGACACCTTATTCCCATGCTTCAGCGACAACGTTTACAGTTCGCCTTTTATGTTGTGGAACAAGTGAGTGAGCCTTGGGGTGATTGGGGTGGCAGCTGTTGGGTACAGATGTGCTGCACTACAAACATGTCTGCCAAAGCTGCAAGCATAGCTCTGTTCTGTGTCCTGAGTTCTCTACCTGCCAGATCACATTATTTAAAGTTTTGGGCTTTATGTTGTGATGTTTGAGTTGTCCCATTCTGCATAAAAGTGGAGAGAGGCATGCCCAAAAATAACTGTTTTTATCTAAAAAATAAAGCAGAGAATCAATATTTTAAAAAAAAACCACTTTATTGGAGAAGATATTTAAAAAGAGACAACTTTGAAGCAGGCATTTGCAGTTTAACTAATGCTGTGTTATTTTTGTTTATCTCTATACTAGTTCCAGGGAGCATCCCCTAGTCACAGGAAGAGCCTGACCAGAGTTAGCATTTCTTGTCTGGGCAGTATCTGCAAGACTTTCATGACTATAAAACATAAGACTGTCATTTGATGTATACATGAACCTGTCACTTAAGCTGTCTGGTTTCATCTGCCCTGTAAATGTACCTCTATGCTTAGCTCTATCTTGAAATGATTGATCAATTTTTTTTTCTGAGTGTCTGAGTAATAAGACTTTAGCATCTTTATTTTCACTTCTGTGCAGTGGGTTGAATATTTAAGTTGTGGTTCATCTTACTAGTCTGTCTGTTCCAATACATAATTTCCTTTTGCGCAACTGATGTGGGAGCTGGTTGCTCTCTGCAGTTTTCTGGAGAAGACTGAGAATGCAGGTGCAGACTGGGAACTGCACAGGGCTCCACCTTGAGAAGGAACTCTCTCCCCTAGGCTGGAAACCAACCCTTTAACCGTGCCATGCTCTTCAATGTTGGCTTTCGGGAAGCAATGAAGGACTTGGACTGGGACTGTCTTATCTTTCACGATGTGGACCACATACCAGAGAATGACCGTAACTACTATGGGTGTGGACAGATGCCGAGGCACTTTGCAGCCAAGCTGGATAAGTACATGTATCTGTAAGCACTGTTCTTCCTCCCCACTACCATAACAGCTAAGGAGCCAGGGTTAGGTTATTTTCTTTAAAAGGCAGAAGATGAATCTCTGTTTGCTTCTCGGGCTTTGTGTAAAATAAACTTGAGAGGGGAATAAAGAAAGTATCCTCACAGCTCAGGCTTTCCCCATTGAAGGTGGGATAGCTGCAGTGCTGGTGGGCTCTGCCCTAACCCCTTCTCTCCTGCTTAGGCTCCCTTACAACGAGTTCTTTGGTGGCGTGAGTGGCCTGACTGTCGAGCAGTTTCAGAAGATCAATGGTTTCCCAAATGCCTTCTGGGGCTGGGGTGGTGAAGATGACGACCTCTGGAACAGGTACGGGCTTGGCTCAGCCAGCATCCCTGAACTCTGCTGCTGATGGCAGTTCTGTGAGCCAAGCTTTACATGTGCTGAGGGGGAAGCATTGTCACCTCTGCAGCTGGTGCTGGGCTTGCTGTGCCTGCTTCCCCTGGGCTGGGGAAGAGCCAGGCCAGCTGCAGTGGCTGGGTGAGAACAGAGGCCTCTCCAGCCTGCACAGGGAGTAGGTTGGAAGCAAACAGAGAGACGAGGCACTGGTTGGGAAATTACTGGCTCTGTGCGCAATATCCCATGCTGCTGAGATCAACCAGATCTCAGCTGAGCTGAAGCCTTGAGGCGCTGAGCGCTGCATGAAGTGCCCAGAGCCAGGGCTGGAGGGGGGAGGTTTGTGTACCTTATCTGCTGGGTGGGAAGGCAAAGCTGCTGTAGGAGCCCCAAGCACATTGACTGTGCTGTCTTGGCAAGTACTTACGGCACAGCAAATGCAACTGTTGATTTTGTTTATTTATTTTCTTTCTCCTCTTACTAACGCAGAGTGCAGTACGCAGGCTACTTGGTGACTCGACCAGAAGGAGACACAGGGAAATATAAATCAATTCCCCACCATCATCGGGGAGAAGTACAGTTCCTAGGAAGGCAAGTAAATTTTCATTATTTTTTTTTTAAGGAACCTAAAGTCCTTCACAAAGTCTGTACTGTGTTCAAGGCTCCCTGCAGCTATTTGAGGGCAGTAACAGCCCTAACTCATGTAGGAAACTAACTCTGGGAGATGAAGGAAGCAGAGTGCTGCCTGGATTCCTCCAGTGTGTTTTATACCCTGCATCCCTATGCTGAGGGGTCCTCGCTTTGTGGCTGTTGCTGCTTGGATGCCATCCAAAAGAGAGGGTTGTCAGCATGGCAGGATGAAGAGTTGCCCTTGATCTTGAGGGGGATGTTCTTAAAGGGGTGACTAGTGCCAAATGTCAGAGAAGCTTCTGTGTTTCTAGAAGAGCCTGATCTAAGGAGGCGTTGCTCAGCCTGGCAAAGGCAGAGAGTGAGGGACAGGGTTCAGGGTTTTGAACCGGATGGAGACCCTCGCTCTGGTTTCATCCCATGGTGGTATGTGCAAACAGGGAGATGGCAGCAGCTCCAGCACACTTCCACCACAGCACTGAGGTGAAGCAGCTCATCCCTTTCCTTTCTTCTGTACCTTGGCGTCAGGCTGGGTTGGGTGTACAGAGCCTCTGAATTCAGGGTTTGCTCTCTTTTGAGGCTTTGGACATTAATCAGGAGCAGTAACTGTCCCTTACAGTCCCCTGTAAGTAAGGAGCACAAGTACTGCATGAACATTTTGCCTTTTTTGTCAAAAAGCTAAATTCTCCCTGGAACTTTCCAGGGATGCTCCAACCCCCTTTGTCCAAGAGCCAGTCTTGTTTCAGTAATTACAAATGTTGGTTGAATGGCTGCCAGGGGACCTTCGTGGAATTTGAGTCTTCTGAAAACTATGGCACAGAAAACTTGAGAAATACCTTTTTCATTAACAACTGCAGGAATTAACACTTGTAGGTGATGAGCTGCTGGACAGTGCAAGCTCTGCTCTGTAGAGGGGCTTCCGGCTGTTCCTGGCAGAAGGGCCAGCAAGGAAGGTTTATGTTGCAAGCACTATTTGAGCTCTCTGCTCATCTCTTTTTACAGAAGACTCATATTTTCCATTTGAAGTTATGTCATCTTTACCCTTAGTTTTCATTTCTCTGTTGGACAGAATGCAGTCAGCGAGAGATGCTTATCTAATTGCACTCTTGAGAAAGGGAAGTCCAGTTTGGCCTAAAAAGCCATATTTTGTCAAGCCCTCTAAACAAACCCAACAGTTTTCACTCTGGAGAAGAAAAGTGTTCATCAAGACACTTAAGTGTCCTGCCCGTGTCCTGATGCTGTGGCCTCTTTGAAGCCAGTTTTGGCACTTCCCTCTTTGCTTTGACCCAGTTATTCCTCATGGCACATCACTTCCCTGGTGCTTTTTTCTGTCCTCAGGTCTCAGCCCAGCTCCCAGTTGCCTTGGTGCTGCCACGCTCCTAGAAAGTCAGTGTCCTGTCCTGCAGAGATGTTTCTACTTCTTTTTTTTCCCCCCTCCCATCTTAGCCCTTATATCTCATTATGCTGCCCCTAAATTTGGTTGAGGCTGGTTTTGTGCACCAGCTGCAGTTTCCTTCCCCAGACCATCATTCTTCTAGTTTTACTTCCTTACGCCCCATCCCTCAGACTAAAACTCTTAAGTTCTGCTCTTGGTTGTGGTCCAGTTTCTTAAAAATTGAAGAGAGAGTGAGACCGTATCACTCATCAGCTGCTTTTCTCTGGTATGTTTTGGCTGACGAGGGCTTGCCAGGGCCCCCTGAACTCGGCCCCCTCGCAGGATCAGGACCCACAGACTTTGGTCAGGTATCATGGGTTGTTTTGACAGCTGGGTGCTCACTGGTGCCACAGAGAGCATTTTGCTCTTCGTCAAATTATGAACTAATTTTGTGAGGTCTGGGATGTTTACCTGCTGGGCATATAGAAGAGGTGATGGTCATCTTTATTAAGGGCTCAGAACTTCATTGTTCTGTGGCTGCTGCTGGGACTGGCTGATTTATTTGCATTTTATTTGCTGTCTGGTGGAGTTTGCAGCACACTGTGGGCAATGTGGAAGTGACTCTGGCCTCTGGTTCTCATTGCACAGGTACGCCTTGCTGAGGAAGTCAAAAGAAAGGCAAGCCCTGGATGGCCTCAATAACTTGAACTACTTTCCAAACGTCACGTATGACGCCTTGTATAAGAACATCACTGTTAACCTGACACCAGAGCTGGCTCTGGTGACTGAATATTAAGAGGAGAAAATAACTTTGCTCTGCCCTTCACCAAGAAAGCACCATGCTAGACTTTCTTTTCTGAGGGTTATCGGGGACAAGCAACACTTTGTCTAATGAAGGATCACAGTATTTTGGAGAGTAAGGCTGAAAGTGCACGCACAAATTGCCCTAGCTGTACCAATCCAGCCCGATACTCGTGCAGCAAGCTCAGCAGTCTCTTTTTTTTCTGCCACTTGCTTTCTGGGTTTCAGGACAACTGTTCAACCTGCTGCTCTCGTCTCCACATTCCTCCTCCAGCAATCTCGGCACTGGGACTCGCCTCCGTAGCGCTTTCTCCTCTGGGAAGCAGCTCAGCTGAAGGACTCTGGCTTCCTGACGGGAAATGTCGGGAGCGATTCGGTCAGCAACTGCCCTGGTGGGAGATGAAACGACTTCTGATACTGTTCTTCTATGTCTGTGCAGTTTTTTAAATGACCTGCTTGAAGTATATACAACAGAATCGCTTCTTAAAGAAGTGTAAGTGTAAATATGCTGTGTAAATTGCCCCTTTTTATTTTTCTCCTATGGCTCAAATCCAAGCTAGAGGTTTACATATGGTCACTCATTGTAGTCCTGAGTTCTGTAAACACTTGTGTGTGCACCACTGTATTTGTGCAAGATGTTCCCTTTTAAGCCAGTGAGACTACTTGCATGATTTAAGCTGTGCATATGCAGAAATGTCTGTAGGACGGGGCCCTAAACTTTCCAATGTAGCAGATGAGAAATACAGCCATATCATCACTCATCCCAGAAATCACAGAAGTGGCTTTTCCAGGGAGAGTGAGGAAATGGGAATAATTGTGGAAAACACTCCCCTTTCTGTCACTTCTGTAACATGATGTGCAAATGAATCCAAAAGCCATACAGAATAAAATCCCTTGCCTGCTGCTGTATATCGCACTGATGACAAGTGTGAGCTTGGCGGATTGCTCAAGATCTCTCATCCATGCTGCTGCGGAAAGCACAGCCCCAGGTTGGCTGTTCCTGCCCATGCACTGCCCTTGGGATAGTGCAGCTGCCCGCAACGCACCAAGCCCGCCCCAGACCACCAGCACCCTGCTGTCACTCCTGTAATGTGACGCTACAGTTTAGGAGGTGGTTTTAGTTTGTATTTATTGTGTAAATGTAGGAGCACACTGAAGTGCTGTAAGTCAGAGCCAGGCAGTGCCCTTGGTTGTCACTGTTGGCACCTGGCAGCGCTTGCACAAGGGCAGCTGGTGGGGCAGGTTGCAGGTGAGTGTGAGAAATGAAGGACACATGAACCAAGTTCACAAAAACATGAGGACCAGGAACCAGAGAGTTTGGTCCGACACCCCATCCAAACTGGAGTGCCCCCTCCCATCTGCCATCCCTTCCTTCCCATGGCCACCATGGGCGGCCCGGGCTCCAGGCTCTCCCCCCACTGACAGTCCAGTCCTTCCACAGCACCCACACACTCACTTTACTGGACCTCTCTGACTTAAAAGTAAATACATTGAGGTTTGATTTTTAATTTGTATTTATACATAACAACAGTGGATACTTAACCTCTGAAGTACTTTAACTTTCTTTTTATTGTGTTGTTTGCCTTCCGTTTCCTTAACTTCTCATGGTTTACGTTGTTTTCTCAGTTCTGTGGACGTATGATCCCCATACACATCTGTTGTGGGTGTGACTGCCCAGGGCATTCCTAACCTGTATCCAGAAAATGTTAGTTTAGAAAACACAAGTTCTTGTTGTGTAGATTTTATCAGCTGGTATGAGAGGACAGCACGCCTGCCCTTGAAAAGCGCTGATAAGTTTATAACTTAGGTTTAAAGTCTTTGAACTTACATGTGCTTTAAAGTTGCTTCCTGAGGGGATTCAACTCGGTTATTTATAGGCAGAGGTGAGGATTTGCTTTTTATGGCGCATATAGCAATAAAGACTTTTTGCTTCTGAATCTCGATCTTTAATTCACTTGGACCCTTTTTCAGATGCTGAACCTGTGTTGCCCTGCACCTCTTTTTGTTCATCTTGAGACCTTGCTAGAAATCTATCTTTGTTTAATGGTGCTTCAAACAAGGAATGTATTTCAACTAGCCCAAGTTCACTACCCCAGGAATTGTGCATGTGTGTGTGAGTAGGTGTTAAACTACCTTAGTCAGGATCCTCAGCCTTTGATGTGTACCTGACACCCATCACACCTTGTGTTGAACAAAAAGCCGTTACCTCTGCTCAAAAACGCACTCTGCGGTTGGTACAAAAGGGTCCACCCCCCGACCCCCCCAGCAGCATCCCTCTTTCATAGTTCCTTTGTTCTAATCACATTGAATTTTTTTTCCCTTTTTGAAATGTGGAATATCTGAAAATGTGCACTGTTAATCTTATCAGCTATGTCAAATACTGTATAGTAACTGTAACTGTTAAAAACATACTGTCAAGCGCATGTGCTGTTATGGTGTAAAAATTCTCGTATTAAGGAGAACTTGTACATATTCTGGCAGCTGAAATTCAATAAGGCCACTCGTTTGCCCCTTCCATGTCAACACGGTCGGTCAGCCCTGCTGGAGGGCAGGTCCTGTTCAATGCTGATTTTTTTTTTTTTTTTTTTTAAATGAGCCATGTGGGTTTTATTTGCAAAACTATTTATTGACAGTTCATTATCTGTAAAGCTCTGCTTCTCTAAGGGAGGTACCAATTGAGAACAGCCATGCGCTTTGGGTTGCTCACTATCAGAAGTGGCTTTAAACTCTAAAGTAGCTTTCCATCCTCATGGCTTTTGAGCTTACTGTTATGTTTTTAAGAGGAACCAGGGGGGCATTTTTGCACTGAAGATTAGTGTTTTAAAAGACACACACACACACTTCTCAGCAAAGCAATCCTTTGTGTCATTACATTTATTTACCCATGTGTTTGTACATTTTTGTATTTGTTAATTTATGAATGATTTTTTCAGTAAAAAATACACATTCAAGAACAAAGATTGCAGTGGTTGCTTTTTTATAGGAGGTCAGGGTGTGCTGTTTTTTTATAGGAGGTGAGATCTGTAAGCCCAGAGGGGTAAGTGCTTATGAGAGTACAGTTGATGAGTGGAGAAGGGTTAGCCCTGGATGCTAAAAGCTGGTAAGAAATTTCTCATTAGGGGTGGCCAGAAGTAAACCAAGTGCAGGATGGGGCTGCTCCCCAAGCTCTTACTGTCTCTATATGCTAAAGCCTTTTTTCCAAGCGTCTGCTTCAGTATTGTACTGATGGAGGGACTGGCTGCTTTGGGGCAAGTGGGTTTAGGAAGATACTTGGCTGAAGGTGGTGTAAGGCTTGGAGATGTCAATGGCGAGTGTTGATAATTAGATTTTTTTATTAAAAAAACCAGGCAGACAGACAAGCTTCTTTGCAGCAGCTTTAAAATATCTCCAGCATACAGGCATGCTAGAATAAATAGCTGGCAGCCCTGTGTTGTTCCAGGCCTTGCCTTTATTTAGCTCTCTGTCTTCTGGGAAGCTTCCTCCCACCCACAGCGCTTGACTGGAGCCTGGGGGGTGGCAGGCTCCTTCCAGCAGCTGCCAACCCCCCAGGGACGATGGCCCTGCCTGCTCCTGGCCATGCACTGGTGGGAGTTCCAGGTCACAGTTTAGGGGCCCTGTTCCTCCACAGCTACCCTGGCTGTGGGGGTTTCATCACCTGCACCACCCCTGCAGTGGCTGGGCTGGGGCTGGAGGAGATGAATGCATATGTAGAAATTTGGGGTTGCCCCTGTACAGGAAAACCGAGAAGGGTAGGGAAGCCTCTGGCCTGTGTCCTGGGTCTGTGTGTGGGACCCCCTCACCGGGGCCAGCTGCAAAAAGAAGAGCTGAGAGCAAACCCTCTTCTGCCTGGGCTGTGCTGGGAGGCTGCCAAGGAGAGGAGCCCTGTGAGGGTCTGGCATGGCAGTCCAGTTCCATCACAGCCACTGCTGCCAGCCAGCAGCCGCAGAGACAAGGCTTTCCTCCATAGCAGCCCATGCCTGTGGGGAAGAGTGCTCCCCACTCAGGCTGGAAAACAGCTCAGCCTTCAGCACTACAAAATCCTTAAGCTTTCCTGCAGAGTGCATAAAAAATCCAACCACCAAAGCAAAGGGTTTTCTCCTGTTCCTTTCTCCCCTTCATCTCCGTGTAGCACAATAAGCCTGCCCGGGATGGCCTTGGCTGGCAGCTGGAGGCACTCACATCCCTGGGCATGCAGCTGTGAGGCATCCGTGCCTGCCTGGGGGCTGCCCTGCTTGGGAGCTGGTGGAAAGGCTGGGCAGGAGCATGGGGCAGAGTTTCCCTCCTGTTCCCATTTGCTTTTATGGCATACCCCAGCCACAGCACATGGGAGATGTGAGCATAGGCACAGCAGCGGGCTGGGGAGAGGCAGGGGTGCTGGTCCCTGCACTGCAATGGCCATGAGGTAGAATCGTGAGGCTCAGGATGCTTTGCATCTGCGCCCCTTCCCCTTCAGAGCACCTGCTTTAGAAATCAAGCTTTTTCTAATATCTGATATTAGATATAAACTGTAATGACTTTTTTCCCAAATAAATTTGTGCAGGACAAACTTTTCCTGTGAGACACAGCTCTCTATAGGCACCAGACGAGGGTGGCTGTGACAATGTAACTGAAGACAGGGCCAGGAAAGCGATGTGGCCCCTCTGGCTGGGCAAGTGGAGATGAGTTACTCCAGCCATCATGAAAGGGGCTGGTGAGTGCCATCAGGATCTGCTCAAGCCGGACAGGGCTGGGCTGTCTGCCCAGCGGCTGGTGGCACAGCCCCGCTGCTAGCCTGTGGCATTGGCAGGTGTCCTGGTTTTAGCCATGCTCTTGCACAAGGTGACACCCTTGGTGAAGCCTTAGTATGGCTTCAGAGACTCCTCCAGCACTAGATAAATTTTTTTTTTAGGTTAAAAGTTCCTGGTTGCGGCAGTTTTCTTTCCCGTTAGGGTTACTAATTTCCTCCTGGGAGTGGGTGGGTTGGGAGTCAATGCCGTGAGTCACAGCCACCACAGAGCTGCCTGTGGATGTGCTGTTGCTCTTGGGTTGGCCTCTCTCCCCCTACAGAGGGAAAGGTGCTGTCCCCCCTGGCACAGCTGGGGGGTCCTGCTGGCCCCCCGAGCCCCTGGGTTTGCTGCTCTGGGCATGCTCCCCATGGGAAGGGCAGGGTGTCCCTGGATATTCATTCTTCCCTTGGGTGAGCAGTAGGACAATATTGACTGTTATTTAAGAAGGTCTCTTGGTAGTCAAGAGGCAAAAGGAGAAGAGAACAGGAGTGGCAAGGTCATGGAGGATTAACTGTGACTCTCAGGCAGCTGCCCTTAATCGTGCTGGGGAGGACTTCCCAAAAAACCCTTGCCTCTGAAAGCAGCCAGCAGCTCCTGCTCCTCTCCCACAATCAGTATCTATATCTCAGCCCCATGGCCACCTCTGCTGTGCTGCTGCCTGCCCTTAGCGTCTCGTCTCCCACTGCCCCAGGTCCCCCCTTTGCCTACCCTACCTGTGCCCACCCTGCACTCTATTGTTCCCCCAGCAGTGCCCACCAGAGTGAGGAGCCTCTGTGCTGTCCCTCCAGGGATTTGGGGCTCCTCTGGGCTGTGCCAGCACCCTCCTGAGCTCCCCCAGGAGAGGAGATCCCCCAGACCCAGGGGCTGGCTGCTGGAGGGACGTTCAGTGGGCTCACAGGCTGAGTTGTTTGGCGAGCGATGAACAGGGCTACAGGCATCGGGCCACATCCTGGCTCCACCACCACTGACGGTATTGCATGCCTGCCAAATTTCTTTTGGATAAGAAAACAGCAAAAAGGGGAAAACCTAATAACTCATCTGGTATCATCTGGGTGAAGCAAGAGCAAAC
>NW_010198077.1:0-1233 GCF_000695765.1 Mesitornis unicolor | reverse complement strand
CAGCAGGAATTCGGGCTGGTCCTTCACCTCCATATACACAGCGGATGCCCATGTGTCCAGTGCTGGCAGGGATGCAGCATGAGTGGGTGGGTGGTTGTGCCGCAGTAGCTGGGCCAAACAGGGAGAGCTGGTCAGTTGGGGAGAACTATGGGATGCCTGGACATCCAGTTGAGAAATCAGCTCCTTAAGCGCTGACTTGAGCTGCAGAGACAGCAGCCAGGAGGGCAGCTTCCAAAGGCCACGAATGTGGTAGCATGCTCAGGACTTTCTTGCACAACTGCCTGTATCACTGAGACCGCCTGCTCAGGGATGCAGTGGGTTCCCACTGAACAGGAACACTTCCTCGGCCATAAAACTGCAAGTCATCTTGCAGTAAGTGCCTCACTGCGAGGCCAACACAAGTCACAGCGGCGCCCAGTGACTCCCTTGCAGGACCAGGCAGATCCTCCCTCCCCTGCTCTGCCTCAGGAAGTGTTTGGGATTGGCAGTGTCTCCCTGGGAGCAATAGAGTAAAACCAACGGCCTCAGCACAGTCCATGCAGCCATGTCTTGGCCCTGCTGCAGTTTGCATTTGCCCACAGGACAGCCTGGAGACCCAGGATGGGGGGTGATGAAGCCATCTCTGTGCTGTCCAGGAACCACTCCCAGGCACCCAGGCTCCTACCTCCCCACTCCTCCCGGCTCTGCTGCCCCTCTGATTGAATTAAAGCAGCTAATCACATTATCAGGGTAACAGCCCATGATCCATCACAGGGTGCATGCGTGCTGGGGGCTTTGTTATCAGTAACAGTGACTCCAGCCCACGGCTGAGACCTAATCCCTGAGCCTGGGCTGAGACCCTTGTGTGACAAAGCAAATTCATCCATAATTTAGAGCTGCTTCTGCAGCTGGAAACTTTTCACAGGTGACTGAACTGCCTGGAAATGCCTGGCCCCCACAGCCAGCTCCAGGGCAGAGGGGAGGGAATACGCTGTTTTGTCTTTAACAGAACTGATTTCTGTTGGCGTTTAGGGACCCTTTTAGAGGTGGGTCAAATGAGCCAGGGCTGGGCCCTATGGCAGCCCAAGAACCAGTCATTCTGCCCAGCACTGGGCATAGGTGGAGCTCAGAGCTCTTTGCCTTGTAGCAAGGGGGTTACTTGGACACAGGTCTGCTTTTTTACCTGAGTCTCTCTCTGCCAAGCTGCTTTCTCTGTTTCGCTGCCAGAGGCATTTAATCACAGAATCACAGAAT
>NW_010198076.1:0-4698 GCF_000695765.1 Mesitornis unicolor | reverse complement strand
CATTGGGTCCTCGACGCGCAGCGCCCCGTCTTTATTTTTCTCCATAAATTATAATTAGTAACTTTATTATTACTAGTGCTCAGAAGGATGAGGCGACTGGAGGCCGTCTCTGGCGCACGCCACTTGTCCCAGTGCTGTCCGCCACGGCCTGCCACGGAGGCAAGAGGCGAAGGCTCCACACAAGGCCGCCTCGGGGCCAGCGCAGGACAGAGGCAGTGTCGGGAGCGCCTGGGCTGCTGCTTTACAGGCCATCCCAGAGAAAAGCCCTGGCGCAGCACCTCATTTCTCTGGTCGCTCACAAAGATCAAGACAGTTTTCTTAAGGCCAAGGCGGTGCAGAGTTGTGATTCCGGAGGAGAAAGCATTCATCTGACAAGTAGGTGGTGCTGGTAGACCCTTCTGAAGGACAGAAAAAAATCCATTACTAAATGACTGCCGCTTGAACACCGTATTTTGTTTACAACATCTTGTTTACTCACCATAGTAAGCCAAAACAGTAAATACTAAGGTATGCACAGAATTATTTACCTGTGATTAGAAGAAAGCATATGTATTTCTGAAACAATGTCTTGTTTGCATTTAATTTATTGTGTTACAACAGGCAAAGTAGTTACAAGTATGAACAGGAGAAACACTAATGTGAACATGTGCACAAAATGAAGTTTTGTTCACAAAGCTTACCAAGACACTGCAGCCACTGAACAGAACATGGGGTTGGCCGGTCACACAAGGCGACTTCCCTCTCGTGTTTACATGCAATAGAACAGCACACCAAAATAACTCGCAATCCCACTCCCACAGAAGATCAGCCTCTGTTTCCCTCTGATGAGCAGGGAAATATCCTTGCATACACCCATAAAAATCGGTCAAACAAAAAGCGAGGAATGATCTTTTGATGTCTTATTAATGGTAATGACACCTGCCAAAAATGCATATTAACTGAACAAAATTAAGCACAGTTGAACCAAATCTGTCCCATCAATACACAATACATTTATTTACTGAACTACAGTAAGAACAGCCCAAAGTAAAAAGGATGTAAACTTTGTTGTTGTTTGATGACCACTTTCAAAGATAGAGGAGTTTAATGTAAGTAACGCGGTAAGTCTGTAGACACAAATGAAAAGCTGCACGTATACCCAAGTTAACACCTGTAAATAAGGGCAAGTGCAGTTATTAGGATGCTTTTGAAAATCAGACTCTACTTTTAATGCAATTAAGAACCCCAAATTAATGGTATTCTGTACAAAATGAAGCAAACAATACTAATCACAACGTCAAAAAGGATGTAAGCAGTGACAGACTAATGAGTGCAAACAAACTCAATGCTGTAAAATGCCTTTTTTTTTTTCCTCCAAAATATGACGTGGTTGCACCATACACGACTTGCAAAACTTTTAACTTTAACAAGGACTATAGTTAAAAATCACAAAAATAAAGCAAATTATCGTCTTATAATATGAAGTCATATAATATGAAATCATAGCAGAGATTGTGAAAGGTTGGGTCTTACGCTTAAAGTACTTGAAAATCCAGTGATTTTAGTTCACTGGTTACTCGCTCAGGAGGTGTCATTTGTCATTATTCACAGGGACACCCAGGTGAGCAGACCTGGCACATACGTCTTTCCAACGATCCCATACAGTGGAATCCTTCACAATTCCACTGTCTGTGCAACAAAATCAGCCATTTTGGTGAATTTCTGGAGGAACACGGTACTAGCAACGTGCTGTGCTTCAGAATACATGAGCCTATTTAGACTACGGGGTGTTGGAGGAGGACACATGCTGCCCACCATAATAAGGCCCAGTATGAACTGGGACCTGCAAATATTGCTGCAATCCAGCTAATATGTACTTTAAGTGTCAATAATATCAGATTAAGAGCTTAAAAAAACAATTGTGAAACACATTTTTCTTCAAAAAAACTCTTCAGCTGAAATTTCCCCGAGATGAAGACAGTAACAATGGTGGCACAGCTTACTGTGCCTGTTACAGATAGTACGGGAAACTGCACAGTAAATGTTGTACAAACCTAACCCCTCACATAGCTGAGAAACAAAACCCCAAACAATGGCTGGTGCACTCACAGACACAGGGAAGGAACGTAAGCGAAACCTGTTAACTGACATGAAAAACTACTGTCAAACTTCTGGACTCAGAGCAAGAACTTCGTAGCGGCACTTCTGAAACTTGAAGGAATGTGTGCTCTCATGATGCAGGCAAGATTAAGAACAACTGCTTCCTGCTAATTGGAGAGAACCTAAGGTAAGTACCATTATCTCATAGTAACAATGGAATTGACTCTTGATTTATACCACATTAAGTGGAAGAAACATACACCAGTCAAAGACAGGCAGAGGATAAGGATTCTGCGTTACAGGCCTTTCGATGCTTGTGATGAAACAACCAACCTTTGACAGAGTACAAACACACCTAGCCAAACACACACGGTTACTGTTTTACTGTATCACAGAATTAGCGGATGAGAAGACGTCTATGTCTAAGCCGTTCCTCATAAGATATAAAGGATTGTTTTTCAAAATGAATGTAGAAACTGCTATCATGTAACAGCACGCAGCTCCATTTTTCACATTACTGTCACGTATCTAAGGTTTGTAAAAAATGAAGGCAAATGGTACAACTCAACAAACAGGACTAAATCGGAATTAATCAAACACAGGTGCAAAACACTGGTACGATAGGAAACAAATGCAAGTTTGGAAAAATTCAGAACTCATTCTAAAAACTGAACTCAAGTCCTTCTAATGAGACCATCCAGTTAAAAATGAACTGCAAGGCAATTCTGTTTTCCTTCTCTTTTACCAGTTCTCTATTTGCAAAAGGCAATTGGAAAGCTTCTTTCATTGTTTTTTGTTATGTGTTCTTTCTTAAACATCGCAGACTCAAGTATGAAAACAGGCCTTCTTCCTGTTGAAAGATCTAGCAAAGTCTGGGCAAGCAGGGAGATGGTTTCACTATAAACAATACATGAACTGGGTGGGAATGACTGATTTGCTGAATAAATACAAACATCCCCTTTCCTTAGCCATTATAAACCAGGAACATCACAGCTCAGGCTTCATCTTATTGCAATATAATAGATTGAAAATTGGCAGTACCTGCCCTTGAAACGAGGGACTGCAAAAGATAACGGGGGGGTAAATCAGAATGTGTCTGGGATAACAGAAGACAAGCATGAAATAACTTCCCGTATTTTGCAGTTTACTTTTAACCAGTGAACACCTTTTCTGCACTTGCAGCAATAGCAACCTTGACACAGCAGGCAAGTTTGCTGCTGACGAGGCCCATCTTTGATCACCAGTCACATATTTGTGCCTCTCTCCATTACGTGGGGATGTAGAATTTCACTAGGCAGGAGTTTTTTGTGGAGCCTGGCTCCACATCCAGCCATCTGTTAATCATAGTCTATTTTAACTTTTGTAATAGTGCTCAGGTTTGTTTTTTCACTGCTATTTCTTCCATGAACAGAAGTCAAATGCTTTTTAAGAGCGGACTTGTGTTTAAAATCCATGTCGCAGCAGTGACACTTGTAGGGCCTGTCGCCGCTGTGTATGTTGAGGTGATCCTGCAGCGTGCTTTTGGCAGTGAAGGTCTTCAAGCACACCATGCACTGGAAGGGGCGGATGCCCATGTGCCCCCGGATGTGTCTGTTGAGATTCTTTTTTTGTGTGAATGTTTTGCCACACTGCAAACACAAGAAGAGTTTGTGCATTTTCAGATGTCTGAGATAGTTCTCAAGATGCAGAAATCCCCTCGGGCACTTTGGACACTGGTGCCGCCACGAACTGCCAGAATCGTCCAGGCTCTGGTACCCGTTCCCCAGACTAGATGTTCCTTCTGCACTGTCACTGACAAAAGCCTGAAAGTTATTTCCTGACATTTCTGTATTTCTGCTTTCAACCGTAGAATTTATCAAGGAGTGTTGGGTTTCTGGAAAATACAAATTTGTTTTAGAGGATGTGCAGGGCTGCGGAAAATGTTCATTTTCGACATTCGCTACGCTCACAGAATCCATTCTGAAGATACAGATTTCATCATCCTTATATCCGATTTCAACTGTTGATATTTCTGGGGTTTTTGTCTCCTTTCTTTCTGAGATCAAGCTCTGCACCGCGGGCTCTGAGATGTCCTCGTTCTCCTGTTTCACGGGGTACTCGGCAGTCCCTGGGCTGTCTTCAGAGATCTCAATTATTTCACAATCTTTATCTGAAACCTCATCAGCATTTCTCAGTTCCGCGTCCGAGGAATGACACCCCTCTGCAGCCTGATCACCCTTCTCCATGGAAGCATCGATTTCCAAGTATTTCGACAAAGCTTCGGTACACTTCTCCACGATGTGAACCATCTGGAGATAACTGGCGGCGGTGAGGTATTTCAGCAGCTCCTTCTTTTTGACTTCCAGAGCGCCCGTGTAACAGGACAGGAGCAGCTTTCTGCCCACCTCGGCGCTCTGCAGGATGGTGATCCGCACTTGCCTGGACTGATTGAGCAGAAATTGATCCCTCATGAAGGTGGAGCAGGCGGCGAAGATCACCTTGTGCCCCTGGAACTCGGTGTCGTTGATGTAAATGGAGACGTCGCAAAAGAGGTTCTGCTGCCGCAGGAGGTTCATCTTCTGCAGCACGGCATCACCCTGCTGCTCGAACTGGAAGTGCAGCACCTCCGAGTCCGCAGCC
>NW_010198075.1:0-3530 GCF_000695765.1 Mesitornis unicolor | reverse complement strand
TTAATAATTATGTATAATATCAAAACATTATAATAATATTAGTAATTATGCATTACATTAAATATACATACAATATATTCTATTCTATTTATTATCGTATATGTTAAAAGTTACATAGGCATTATATCTCGGTTATTTCAAACACCTGCATTTATACATGAATGGTTAACTATTTAATTCTTATAAATAGAATTTTTTAAACTATAAATAAGTCTTTCCAAGAATGAATACCTTATTGATTGAAATATGTCTTTTATGCCTTTTTAGAGATTAAAACATTTATAAAAACCACACTTTATAGTAAAAAAAGTCCACTGCTATATCACATGTAGAAATTTCTGAAATATCACTTCAATTTTCATGTATATGAGTCACTTTACTGAACCCCAATGATTATTGTTTTTATTCTTACAGCTAAGAATGCTGCTGGCCTAGATAGTAAGGTGAGGATTATTCTCAAGCAGCACAAAGTATCTGATGATTACCTCAATCTGCCAAAGTTTTTTGTCTGTAACTAGTATACTGCAGAACATACCTCATATCAGCAGACTGTGTTAAGTACTGTTTGGTATTACTTGGTTATGTCCATGACAGAAAATGGTTACTGGTAACTCCCTAATGGCTACAAAATGGAGGCACTGTTTTTGAGTAATTTATTCTGCTTGAAGGATGGAGTAGCTTTGTCATCTAAATGAGTCTTTTTAAGCTTGAGGGGTAAAGGAACCATTCAATTTAGTATTTTGCAGTATGGAGAATGACTTCCTGGGCTTCACCTCTCCTGTGATTCTATTACCTCTAAACTGGAAGAAGTGCTTATGAAACATCACATACTTGCCCTGCAATTCAATTTGTCCTCACAGAAGAAGTCTTTCCAATCTCATGACAGTATTGTGAAACGTCATTTATCAGTGTGTGCAGAGCTTTGAGATCCTTTGCAAGGGCGAATAATAGGATTGAAAGGTACTTTTAAAAAAGATCTTCTTAAATATCAAAATAAGGACTGAAGTGTAGTTAAATATTTCAGCAAATAAAGCAGAAAAGAAAGAAAACTTTTAAAGAAAAATAACTTGTTTATACTCTGGAAGTACCGATTTGTAGAGCTGCTGCCTCCCAGTGGACTGTTTCAAGCCCCATTCAAACCAAATTGCATGGCTCTCAACCTCCCAGGATGCTTCTATCAGGACTCAGGAGAGTCTCACAAACTCAGGCAGTAAGTTGGACACCACACATGACTCAGAGCTAACTTAAATTCAGTAATGAATGACAGCATTCAGTATCACTCCACATATAATAATGCAGAAGAGTGTTGCCTGTTCAGTACGCACCGGAGAGGGCTCAAGTGTGCTGTTTCTAACCAAGAGCTAACACAGCCACTGTTTCTGAGCCATGCATGCATGCAACCCAACAAAACACTAAACCCCCAGCTATACCATACACTTCTTCTCAAATGCCTTCCAGTTCATGAGCAGTGTGGGTAACAGGTGTGTGGGACTAGCATAAAGAACCTTCTCTCTGGTAGTCACTGTATTGCCTCTGATCCTTCACACAGGTAGTCTGTCCCCGTACTCAGCTTCCCTGTGATTTGGGATACACCACAGGGCTGTCCAGGCTGCCTCAGAATGGGAATGAGGAGCTATTTTCAAGTTTCTGATACTTATAAGGTATGTGATTTATCTGAAGTGTGACTTCAATGGATGAAGCTATGGTCAATCTCAAAGAACATCACAGGTAATAATTGTGATTAGAGTCTAAAACCCAGCACATTTTTCTGGAGGAAAGCTTTGAGCATAAGCTCATTATCAATACATGCCTACCCCATGCGGCTTTTGAAGAATGACAATATGCTATCACGGCAACAAGGAGCCACTGTGACTGTTTTCCTTAACAAATGTGGTTTTCTACTTTTTGATGCAATTTACAAAGAAAGATTAGATTCTAGTTTCTGGTATTATGGTTACTTCAGGCGTCTTTTGGGAAGAAATGCTGTGAATACCTGTGGAAAAAAATTTCTACTTCTGTTATATAACATATTTCACATTAAAATAAACAACCAAAGCTCTTAATTTTTAATGACTTTTTTTTCCCCTGCATATTGATATTTGTGAAGTCACCCTATCTTAGGACAAGTAGTTACAACTAGTTTTCTTTACTATGAGGGTTGATTCTGCTTTCAGTACCAGTTGTCAATTCTGCAGCTGTTAATTGCTAGTACGTGAGGACTTACAAGCAGATAAAAAGATTTTAGATTGACTGTGTGCTTAACTGATCAGATAATGAATTAAAAGCAGAGAAATGTTTTTCACATCTGGAAAGGAAAAGACAAGGGCCTTGTACGTCAGGCACGTCCAGTGTTAGATGGCTGCTGAATAAGTGTTTTTTGGATTTCAGTTTTTGCACTTGTCTCTTTTTGTAATTTCCCCCAGTTTGGGCTGTCATTTTACCGGTTATTTAAAAACAAAGAAATCCAGCTTGTTCCCTCTCCTCCCAGCCTTACTGCAAGTTATGAAAGACCTCAAAGTTGGAAGTAATGGATCATCTTGACAGCCCAAGCACTTTTCTTCCTCATGCTATGCTGTGAAGTCATTAAGCTACTAGAGCAGAAGGAAAACACGGGAATCTCCAGTTGCACACAGCAACACTTAAGAAACAGGGAACAGAGGAAAAGGAGTAGAAAGAAAAGTAGGAAACAAAATCCCACAATTTTTGTCATTCATTCTATAGCTAAATGAATAAAATATCTTTTTTTTTTTTTTCCCAGTATGTCTGCACATGCAATTTCACATGTTCATTTTGGAACTGATAATGATTCAGAAGCAAACTTGAGCAAAACAACTTCAGTCAAAATGCAATAAGCAGGTAGGCCAGCGATGTTAAGAGGATAATTGAAAGCTGTTTTTTCTGCAATTAGCAGATGGAAAGGAAAGGATATGGATGGAGATTGGTTTTTAAAAAAAGCTGCGACATTATTGCTGGTGTTATTTAATTATTTCTGAGTTAACAATGCAAAATGAGGGTACACTAAATATAAACCCTTATCTTTAATTGCCAAGCCTGTCCTGATCCACCTGCCCTGGAAAAGATAAAATCAATGGGAATGGATCCTAGCAGCGGTCCAGTTACTACCAAAGGACTGGGTACAAGAAAAGAGGGTGACCTGCTGAAAAGGTGATACAAGAGAAAGTAATGCAATCTGAAGGGGGGGAAAAAAAAAAAGAAAAAAGTAAGGTTTGTTTTCTTGGCTGCCTACATCCTGAGTTCACTTAAATGACAGACTTTTCTTCTCTCTGCATTTCAATTAGACTGTGCCAATGGGCAAGTGGGGAAAGGAATATTAATGAGAGAGCCTCAGAGCCAGGGCGGGAACTGGCGGTTCTCCCCACCACAGGCCAGAGCCGGCGCGGGATAGCTGCTTTTCTTATGCCCTACCGAGCACGTTATTAACGAGAGGTGATGAAAAGGCTGAGGAGGGCCACGGAAAACATGGTTTATCGATCTAGGGGTCGCTTTTCGCCCCGTTTATCGTTCAGGCA
>NW_010198074.1:0-2102 GCF_000695765.1 Mesitornis unicolor | reverse complement strand
CTTTGTTCGCGAAGCCTAGCCATGATGATGATGACTAGTTGCAAAGTCATTGAAAATAACTTAAACTTTTCCTTTTGCATGTTAAGTCTATTTGCTGTAGGCTAGCAGCACTCTATCAGTGGGCTCATTTGTTGCGCTGGACACTTTGCAGCCTGATCATGTGCTCTTGCCGCAAAGAATTACTGAAAAATAAAATTGATCGTATGAGGATAGTTAGAGAGAGATAGAGGGATCATAGCATCCTCTGTTTATTGGTACTTACTGCAGCATGGAAATTGGCATCAGTGATTTGTATGATACTCTTCATAGAGTAAATCTAGCCAGATATAAGAGAGGAATTTGTTCATTGCTTCTTGAAAACTTGGAAAATTAATGTAAATTGACTCAGAAGTGAATAAGCATGTGTTTAGAGCATTCACTACCTTAAGGGTTATAAATTAGGAGTAACAGTTAATGGCAATAAGTCAATCTGGGGGTGAATTGCCCATACAGTGTTATAAGGATTAATCTCATTGCATGTCAATGTTGATTCAATGGAAGAGAATAGTAAAACTACAGTAATTAAGTTTGCAGATGATAGAAAACAGGGAAGTGAAGTAAACATGAGGGATGCTGGGAGTTATAATAAAGTCCACATTGAGAGGTAAGGAATATGGGTTGGAAGTATTAAATTGTGATTTAGCCTGAAAAAAATGCAACCTAATATAACTAACTAGAGAATCTAGATTTTCTGGAAATTAGCAAAACTGAAAGGTAGTAACAATGGACAGCAGTTTAGATATGTGTAATGTGATCTAGTGTCAAAAAGTATGTTTCAGGGATGCACACTCAGAAGAGAACAACAAAAGGCAGTAAGGGGCAGGAGTAGCTGAGTTACAAGTCACATTGAAAAACTAAATCTGCAGTTCTGACAAGAGAATTGACTGTGCTGAGTAATAGACATCTAGTATACTTGAATTTTATATCACCTGAAAAGTCAAAAGCATCACTCCTGTGGATTTTTTTAACCACTGTTATAAGAAAATTATCTCATCCCCTCCCTCCTTGAGGCCTCACTTGAATTTCTATCTCACTGATATAATGAAAGTTACCTTCACATTATGATTGTAATCCTATTCCTTGTATCTCAGATTTCACTCTCCAGCTCCTTCCAATCTTCCATTCTGGGAAAAAGCCCTATAGACATTGAAAAAGGAAATAAATATTTTTCATAGAATCTTTTTTTGCCAACTCCACAGAATTCCTCAGCTTGAAAAAGCTCCCAACAAAGACAATACTGGGAAGGGAAACATGCAGTTATTAAGGATCTGTGATCAGGAAGGCTTCAATTCATACCCTATTCAAGCCCAGATCACCTATTTGATCACAGCGCTGTTCTGGGTCTCATTTCTCATCCTTAAGATGTATTTAATAGTCCCTCTTTACATCACAGAAGGCATGTGAGAATAAATATGCTATAGATGGTAAAGTACTCAGACATTAGAGTCCTGAGGGCAAGAGTTATATCCATGTATCTGTCTTTGGAATCATTTGAAATCGAATGGACAAAACTTTCACAGAACATTCTAGAGACAATTGCTTAACATAGCACATATCTTATTCAATGGATTTATTTTCCATTATGCTTATGAATTGTCCATGAGTGGTTTAGGAACACAAGAATTCCCACCCCACCAGAAGGACAGTTTAATAGAAGGCAGGCATTGTGGCACTGAGAGCAGCACAATGCACAGTTTACCCCAGCACCAGCCTCCCAGATCTTCCCTGCATGTACAAGAATACCTTACACAGTTAGCGTGCATATATATTTAGTTCAATTGATTGCATATAAAGTTCAATCCTAAATGTAAATACCTGGAATATTTTCCTTTTTTTTTTTCCTTAATTTTTAGATATCTCCAGGTATGCCCTGGAGCTTATTGGAGAGTTGAAGATCCCGGGAAGAAGGATGGGATGTTTTTCTCAGAAGAGAAACCAAAATGAGTCTACTACCATCAAGCTGCTGCAAATGGATGGAATTTAATAAAAATAACATCCCACAATGAGAAGCATCTCAGCATCAGCCAGCCCACTTGTCACGGCCCGCTTTAAAAAGTGAGCTC
>NW_010198073.1:0-875 GCF_000695765.1 Mesitornis unicolor | reverse complement strand
TTAAAAAGCGGGTAGATGAGGTAATTAAGGACGTGGTTTAGTGGATAGACAGGAATGGTTGGACGTGATGATCTCAGAGGTCTTTTCCAACCGACCGATTCTGTGATTCTGTGATTCTGTGAGTCCTGCACAGAGAATTGCCAGGTCAAGGGCGAAAGTCTACTTGCAGGGTTGGTACCATCACTGCAGCAGCTCTCACACTGCATCAGGAGTCACTGAGCATGTGCCCGGACCTTGCTCAGCATATCACTTCTTCACCACTTCATTGGGTGGGCTACAGTCCAATCAGAGGAGAGAGTCTTGCTAGAAGTCTTCTTGTTATCATCCTCAGAAATAGATCTAAATTAGATAAGTGTGCCGCAAGTAAGTGAGAATCTTCTGTCTTGTAGTCATACTGTCATATTGCCTGCTCATAAAAATAGAGGAAAAACAATGGATGACTAAATAGTGTTTTTGGAAAAATGTTAGATAGTTTAGAGACAATAGCTACCACAAGTCTTCAGCTTATAAAACAGAGGATTCTGTGAACAAGACTGGAAGATCAAACTTATGTGCATTTCAGGTAAAAACTTGGGCCTGTGTTTATTCTCACATCAAGTGGAAATGAAATAAATTTCTCAGTTTAAGTGGACTAATTGAAGTCATCAAATCTCCTTACCAACAACTATTGAGAAATTAGAGAGGTAACTGAAAACTTAGGCAACAAAAACCAATCATCAACTGGTGTAAATTGGCTTCCTTTTGCTTACTGTAACAATAGTGGCAAAGAAAGCAGACGTGTCACAAAGACGTTAAAAAATATAGTCAGGAAATAAACTCAAGCTTATACAAAGGATTAAGGTTAATAAATGACTTGGATGAGGGAATTGAGTGTA
>NW_010198072.1:7478-12131 GCF_000695765.1 Mesitornis unicolor | reverse complement strand
CCCTAACGTTCTGTGATTCTGTGAAAAGGAAGGAGATACTAAACTTGATAGCCCACATTTTCAAAGCCAGCCTTGATTTTCCTTCCTGTGATCATGCTGTGATCCTCTGGTAGAGCCATTAGTTTCCAACAGAGCCCTTCCCCTCAGTGGAAGTTTGCCGTACATGTGGAATTCAGAAGGAGGATGCATACCAAGGTAAGCACTTGGTGTCAACACATCTCTGAAACATAATCTTGCTCCAATCACATTTTGAGAGGTGACAGTCACATGCACAACATGCATCATTGCACTGTTAAATTTTCTGACTGTACTCTTGGAATGCGGACTGAGACCCACACTCCTACCTAGCATCTAAGCAGTCATCTCACAAGACGAGTATAGTCACAAAGGTGCTGCAGTAACTCATGCATGGCACCAATGTTTTGGAAGCAGGGGAGAGTCCTTCACAGACTTGACTGCTGCTCCAAGTGGTACCTCTCTAGGACTTCTATATCATGGCTATCAGCCTCTGACCAGAACACAGTCTAACCAGGAGCCAAGCAAAAGTATAAGTTGCCATATTCTGCAGAAGGACACGTACTGCTGCTGTGAATACATTAAGTCATGACTTCAGTTAAAGACAGGTACCTCCAGAGCACCAATCATCTGATGTAATTTCTAAAGATGGCTTACACTGAAATAGCAGTGTTCTCCACCAAAGAAGTTCCATTTAACCTTTTCATCTTACCCTGAGTCAAATCCAGGACTTCTCTGATGACGCACCATGTTAGTTCCACTAATTAAAATGGCAAGACGCTAAATCAGCGTAAGAAAACAAGTAATTTTTGTGGGGTTAGAAAATTGACTAGTGTTACCCTGCAACCAAACTATTACCAGAGCTGGTGCAGAGGAGAAAATCTCACAGTAGAACAAGGCATGAGCAGATGAGGTACAAAGCATCAACTTTTAAAAATACTTAGGAACTCATTAGCAAGGAAGAAAAGAGGAGCAGTAGAGACCTTCCTCTTTCCACAGCAACAGGATGATAATTCTACTTAGATTTAATATTTGACCATACCTTAGATTGAGCTAGATCAATCACTAGGAGGACAGACATTGATTACCCTGAACCAAGTGATAAATGAGCAATAAAACCCAGAGGGATGTTCAAACAATATAGCAGTAAGTCCTGGCGCCTATATATTCTCCCAATATGGAGTGCTCAGAGCATCTCATTCACAAGAAGCTCTCAGATTCTTCTGCTGGGAGCAAACAACAGCAAGTAGCAAACCTGTACAGTTATTTATTCCTTTATTACAGATTCTTAACCCACTGTTAATTAATACTTTAATTTGGCTTTCTGTTATTATGGCAAGTGGTGGTAATGGTTCAAATTAACGTTCCCAAACACACATCTAATTAAGTGAAAAGGCACACTGTTACAGCCCTTCATCAGCAAGATAAGGAGTGACTGAGGCAATAAACCACCTCAAAGCAAGTTATAATCCTTAAAGCAAGTTTAATTAACTTGCAGGAGAACATCCAAGAGAAAGCCACCATTATTAGGATGCTCTGTGTAAAAAATACTGTCAGGTATGTCTAAATACATATTATGCAATTAAAACAAAAAGTTGAATAGCTTTGAGACCCATCTCGGATAAATAACTATATAATTTTAAAGTATAGCTGACCTAATCCAACATTAATTTTAAAAAATAAATTAGAGCATCTTAAGAATGAACTCCAGCTAGGCTCCTACTAGTTCATAATTTCAAGTACAAGAGGCTTTGGAAGGGGAGGATTACTTCATTTTTCTTTTAAACAAACAAGTTATTTCTGACATAATTCTTATTGCATGGTCTGAATTAAAAAAAAATAAAAAATCAAAAGTCACAAAGAGAAAAAAGAATGGATTAAAAGCCGAAAGTAACTAATTACTTTGAACCTTAACATTTTTGCCCTAACCTACTGGGTTTGACACATGCTTCTATTTGACTCTCATTTTACCAAAATGGCTGGAACACTTTTAACAATTTGTAATATATAAAACCTAGAGCTGGTAAGTGTTTAGCGCAATGTCAGGGAACAAGGAGAACAAAAGGCAACACAAAATTTGCCAGCACAATTCAGACACCACTATATCCTTCCCCTGAGCTGGTCTTTCCCTGTCCCCCAATTGACCTTTCCAAGACAGGAAACAAAGGAAATGCTGCAGGACATATGGCAAAGTGCTTCCACGTAGGAAAAGAAGGCAAGGTTGTTCTTGGGGAAATCCATGAATCTCCGTGCTTACTGGTATTTCAAAATACAGAAATCATCGCTATTTGGTCAGATGCTAAGTCAGTCTACTAAATAATACTCAAAGAAATAGTCATCTGAATATTTTATCAGGATTTATCAGAATAAGGTAAACAAGCAGCCTCTCATTTCCTTGAGCTTACTGAGGAGCTAATGCCCTGAGAGTAATCCATCGCTGATGCCACTTAATTATAAAAGTAAATTCTGTCCTGCCATATGGGTTTTTTTGAAGAAAACAAATGAATTCCCTAGAAGGTTTCAGATTGCAAGAGAACTAATTTATTTTTATCTGTCAGGTCATATGTGGTGCTAAGAACAATGCCTGTGATAATTTTTAAAGCTACAGTTTCATGGGAACAGAGCTACATTATCCTGCGTCAAAAGCCAACAGTCTTCGTAATGCACTAACAACTGGTTTACGTTCATACTGAATTTTCTCTTTAGAGTGTTTCTCATTGATCTATTTTCTTTTTTTTTTCCTATTTTTCATAACTGTATAATCTCATGCAATTTAGTACATACCTATTAAGCAAGAAGTTCCTTTTACATTAAATCTAGACCAAATGGAGGTAATACTGAAAAATCTGTCACATTCTTCAAATGCAAATTTTAGAAACCAGCAACCATAATAAAATCATTCCCCTTCCCTTAATTCAGTTTCATAAATTGAACTCTAATCTTTGCTTGTCTTCACTGTGTACTTTGGGCTGTTTGATCAAAGTTGGGTGAGATAAATTTCTCCCTCTGCATTTTCCCCTTCTGTCCCTACCCTCTCCACTCCACACGCCCATTTCTTCATGCTATCCAAATGAAATTTTCTACACAGACAATTTGTGCAAAAATGTCCCCAGCAAGCAGGGCAAGTGTAGGTTGTTACTGAGATCCAGCCTAATTCATCAGTCATTTTGGAAGATATTCCTCTTCCTCTGAAGCCCTTGCAATAGTGCATATATATCCCCTTTTTCACAACAGATTGACAGAAGACCAAATGACACTGCTTTAAAACAAAAGTATTATGCTTCAGATCCAATTTATGTTATTAAGCAGACCTGTTAATACTGTCTGGAAGACATTAATGATTGTCAAGTGTCTCTGACACAAAGACAAGTGCAAGCCTCATTAAACGTGAAAGTTGTGCTAGCTCTTTTTACAATTAAAACAGGAGATATAATTGAACCTGTACTGATTAGCAATATTCAGAAATGAGAGCAGTCGCTACTAAAAGGCATTTGACTTCATGGTAGGAAATGCTTATGATTGTGACCTAAGAAATAAAGAAACTCCCCATAGTTGAGGTACAGGACTGTGAGGAATCTGAAAGGTGAACAACAAAACAGACTGCAGTTACCTGTATCTATTGCATTCAGAGAAACCTGACTGTGCACACTCTAGAAATAAGCCAGACTGGACTAAAACCAAACTTCACTGAGATCAGTAGCCTGTCTCCCTAGTGGGGGTGGTGGAAGAGGGAACAGCAGGGGTGGCTCCAAATCTTAGGCAACTCCTCAGCACACAGGAAACACCAGTCCCAGGGTGGACTGGATGATTGAAGGTGTGAGCTGGTACTGGAGTAGTGACACTCATAGATCATTGCACATGGTCTAAGGAAACTGAAATAAGGATAGGAGACTCTGAATTAATGAACTCAAGACCTATAAGAGAACTGCACATTTTGCAGAACAAAATAAAATATCTGCTAAAGACTTCTCACAAGGACTGGAAAACAACCTATGGAGGTGGCAAGAGTGGACGGAAGGGCAGATAAAATTGTAAAAAAAGCTATTTTTGCACAATGCCTCAAGAATGCCTGCAGACATCAGAAGACCACATTTATTTCCCTAACTGGACAGGTAAGACTTATCTTAGCAATACAGAACTAGTAATTACCTTCTCGGTTATTGTCTGCTATGGCAAACACTATAAAATAATGTCCCTTTCATATATTTAGAGATCTCTATCTCAAAAATATTTCTGTTCTTTCTTTGTTTGCACAGGTAAAATGTGGCAACACTCATTGTTTCTTGACTAAATTACCCATGGCCAACTTAAACTGATTTGGTTTTCTGCCAACACAATTGTGTAGTTTATATAGGTATTTCCTTCCCTGGACATACCTGCTGATGGATTTATGGGCAGGTGCTGTGTACAGGTTCAACCTTCTTCATTTGCCTTATAGCAGCCCTTCCCTACGTCTCTTTCTAATTTCAGTTAATCTTCTTTAAGCACACAAACAGAATAATACACACTTCTACAGTTTACAGTCTGCCAAATACCTTGTGCAATGATTTCAGTAGCTCTCTGTCACTACAGGAGACACATTTTGAGGCATCATGGGATCATATCTGTCATTCTACGTAGCTGCATGGCATTGGCAGC
>NW_010198072.1:0-7447 GCF_000695765.1 Mesitornis unicolor | reverse complement strand
AGCAGGAATCCAGTTTGAATCTCAGCTGGGATCTTCCCTCCTTCGCTTATTAAGACAAACAATTCATGAACCTCTTTAGAGGCCATAGAAGTTAAAAAAATAGAAGAGAATCGCCCACAGTGAATATCAGTGACGAAAAAGGGATTTAAGAATTTCCAACAATGTCAAATTTTCACAACAATATTTTGTTTGGTTTCTAAGACAAAGAAATTTGAGGGAAGAGTTCACTAAACTCCACTAAAAAAATCAATTAAAAACTTAAGCTGAGCCAAGACACAGCTTCTGGCTGTGAAAATCATTCCTCTGGTTTAAAAGAGCACCACCTTACTAAAGCAGATGCCTGGAGGTACAAGCATCAGCCCTTGTTTTTGTTTGGATGCTGAACAAGTAGATCATAATGGGACTATTTCTCTAGGCAGTGTAAACAAAGCAGATTAAGTTTATCTGTAGCTTGGCCACAAGTGACATTCCACACTTCCATTCCAAAACTGTTAGAGGGATACAAATTACCATTTTCACAACTGAATGGGAAGTTTTAACTGTTCAGATCTTACTGAAGTCACATTGTACATCGTTATTAGTTTTTCAGTACTGAAGTTTCAGTACAAGAAGATAATATTAACAAAAAAGTTGGAATATTCTAAGAGAAACAACTGTATCTCAAAAGATATTACACCAGGGAGGAGGAATTAACAGTGCATTCTCTTCACTGTATTTATAAGAGGACATTTGTGGCTTAGGACAGAAAATGAATTCTTCTAAGGTTTCTTCAGGTATGTGAATCCTGTGAGGCAGATGTGCAAGAAACTTGCACTAAAATGTTATTCACAGGCCATAGCACAAGTATGGTAGTATTAATGCTCTGTTCAGGTGGCCGTAGGTGAAAGGTAACTACAAACAGTGCGTTAATGAAAAAAGACAAACATTGGTGCAGCAAGTTGAGACTATGAAAGGCTGCAAACATCGCTCCTGCAAAAGAGCAGAAAACTTGACATCATCTTCACAGTGAATGGATTCATTCTAAATGGTACCAGGGACTACATGCAAAAGGTGCATATTCAGTAAGATTGACACATTTTGGGACTACAGCACCTTGACAATAATACGTGCAATCAGAGAAAACCTCTGGCAAGTGCAGTAATTCTAAAGTGAGGTCTCCATGGCCAAACACAACAGTGCTGTGGAAAAGCTTAGAATTTAGAATGGAAATGAGGGATAAGGAACGAAAATATCCAATAAATTCCCTGAAAGAATAACAGTCAGCTAAACTGGACTGTGGAAAACAAAGATTCATTTTGTGATTTTAAAAACACAATTTTTAATTTAGCAATTTTTTTGTCAGAGATATAAAGCTCTGAAGCAGTATTAATTTACAGAGAAACCTAACAAATCTTATTGCTTTTACTCTATCGGGTCATTTGCAAAAGGCAGAATTGGCAGCTGGCATTTTTTTCCATAGTCACCAACTATTCAACAAAATCATCCAAAGCTTATACCATAGTGATTCAAAAGACTTTATCAAAAGTACTAGTTAAAATGAGCATATTTTTTCATGAGATTTAGAGCCCAGATGAACAGTACAGAGGAAAAAAAAAGAGAGAATTTTTTTTTCTTCCATTGGTTATTGAGCTCTATACAGCGTGCATCGATCCAACACAATTTCATGGGACTGAGGAGAGGCTCAGACAGCTCTGACTGATGCTGGCTGTCTTTACAGAGCAGCACCAGTCAACACCCTCACACCTCATTTTATTTGGCAGCTTACTAGATAGAAAAATCAATATGAGTGCACGGGATATCCCACTTCAGGTGGGCCAGAAACATATATCCACACTCAGAAAGTTTTGCACTTGCAGATAAGCAACTTCCATTGGCACATGAAAAAAAAACCAAAAACTTTTTGCAGTACATTTTATGATTCTGTACTTTGAACCTCATTTTTAACTAAGAAACAAGCTGGGAAATTGAAGAATATTCCAGTATTAAACCTAACAAAAAAAGTTAAGTGACTAGATCTTCATCAAGTTGAGAGTAAAATATATTCAGAATGCAAATTTAAATAGTAAGTTCAGATGGTTAATTTTTTTCCCAGTCAAAATATTTTACTATACTACATATGCAAAAAGAAGCAAAAATGATGTTTAAGGACTGTCACTGGTTCAGTGTTGACACCTAAAATAGTGACATTGCTGATCACAGCTTGCAAAGTACTGTTCTACTGTGCAAAAATTACAATCACCAACTTTACAACTACTACTCCCACTTTAACAGATCATTCCTAGCATTGTACTGAATAATTATTAGAATCATCCAAGCACAAAGAGCCATATTGTGTAGCCAAATTTGGGTTCATCATAAGTTTCACACTATAGTAACTTTTGCCACATTGTCATGCAGCATTTCCCTGTTCTACTGTATGGATCCAAAGAGTACTCCAGGCATTTGAGAGTACTCCAGGACAGTCCTCTTAAAAATGAGAATAATGTAAGCTATTAGGATCCTTGATACCGGGCAGTCCATCTTTTAACTTTGGTCAGGAATAAGAGAAAAAACAAAACAACCATACATAATATTCAGTTTCGTGGGTCTGGAAGGCAGGGCAGTCACATGAAAACAAGCTGATACTACAATTTGGCTCAATATTACTTATCAACAAAGAACAAAAACCAGTCTGATGCAATATGAAAAGAAAATAGATTTCTCACCTTGCTCCAGCAATAAGCTCTTTTTGTCCTGGGTCAAATGTTAACTGTGAGAAGTCCACAGCATCTTCCGCTCTGAACATATGTAACCAAGGGGCAATTTCTGAAAACAATCAAGAAATAGAACTGTTGCTGCAAATGTCATAGCTGTAGTACATCAGGTAGCCAATATTACATTTGCACATACTATGGGGATGGAAGTTTTCTCAGTATGGTCCTCTAAGGAAACATAGGAGACTTTTACCATCGCACCTCACAATTTACACTACAGGGCTGTAAAATACATAAAGCAGTCACCCAATACAGGCTTGAATGAAATATTCTAATTTTGATCTGATTTACAAGCCAGATGTGCTTTTCCCCTTTAGGTAAAGTAGAAAACTTAGTAAAACTGCAATTCACTGGTATATACTCGAGTGAAGTCAGATTAACTTTCCATGCATCAGAAGCAGCTGAGGACTAGGGGTTGGGTTTGTGGGGATTTGTTTTGCTTTGTTCTTTAAAAAAGGATCCAATCAAGTGCAAAACAATGAGAAAAACAAGCAAATTTTACTTTTTATCATTTTCACAATGCAGATGTTGAGACATGAGGGATGAAAAAGGGAAAATGCTTGACATCCAGGTGAAGTTTTTGGGTTTTTAACCTGCTTTTCCTAGGCCAATTCAGTGCTACATAAAACAGGCCAGATAAGCCAGTGAGTTCCTGAAAATCAGCAAGTAGCATTACTTGTATTAAGGATATCACTCTATTCCTACTTTCAAAGTTAAACACACATAAATAACAGCATACCAAATCCTTAAATATTTGCATTATTAGTAGTTATTTTTGCATTCATGAAACTAGCTATATACACAACAGTACAGCTATACAAACACAAACATTGTTCTGGGAACACTGCATGATTTTTTATTATTTTTTTTTTTCCAGACACATAATACATAAAATTGCTATAACAATAGATAAGGTTCTTTTAAAAAGTGCTGTTGCAGAAAAGCCTCATTCTTTAGAGTTTCTCTCCCAACTCTCAGGATATAGAAACGTTTTTCTTATTTATTTGTTTTTAATGTAGTCACAAAGCAGCAGTCCAGAATTTATATGAAAGGTGAAGAAGGCTATGTACATATAGAACAACAGGCTGTGGAAGAGCCTGTTTGAAGACTACAGATGTGAAACACTCAATAAAAAGACCAAAGGTGAGCACACGGTCGTGACCATTTAGAATACAGAGTCAACTCCAACTCCTCTGAAAGTGCCATGGCAGTGTCGTTTTTGATACTGGTATCACCAGTTGCAGCTCAGGTTGTCAACACCCATTCTAAGCTCATTTCTTCACTCATTAGCAGATTTTTCCTTTTGCAAATGTCTGGGTTGAAATAATCCATGTCTGGTGCCTGTTTCAGGAACCATTTGTTCCTAGTTTAAATATTAAAGTTTAAGCACAAGTAAGTCATCCATTCTTAAGGAAACGACCCAGGAGAAAAATGTTATTCTGCATCAAAACGCATTCAGCCATTGCAGGGAACCATTAAACAACGCTGTGCAGAAGCTGTAGCATCATATACTTTGGAACAACAGATGGACCCATGCAGCAGAATCATTTGGGTGTCAGGAAACCAACTTCTGCATTTTTAATGACAGTCTGTACGCATCCCAGCAATTTCAAGTCTGTAATGCCAGTTTATACATGTTCTACAGAACTTGTAACTAAATTCACTGTTGATTGCATCTGCACTGCATAGGTTCTCAAATCAGGGTCTGAACACTGGGCAGGAATGAGGATGGGGCTGCAAATTAGATAAATATGATTACAGCTGCCAACAGCTACTCTTACAGATTCTGTGCACAGAACCTAGCAGGATTCCATGAGAGGAAAAAAAAATACACACACACACATTTATATATGTTATCGACCTGTGTAGCCTTACATATACATACCTATTTATATTAATATATAGAAGGCTACACAGGCAAGTCCAAAAGAGGCATTTCTTAACTTTTTTTATACCTGATTTTGCAGCCTTAAATTTTCAGTCATGCATTTTATATGAAACAATTAATTGCAAAGCTCTAAAAGGTTGAGAAATTAGGTAGGTTATGCAGATGATGAAATTCAGTTATACGTCTTGACAAGTCTCACTTACTGGAGAAAAAAAGTAGAAAAAGGGAAAAAAGGGAGAAAAGGGAGAAAAGGGAGAAAAGGGAGAAAAGGGAGAAAAGGGAGAAAAGGGAAAGAAAAAAGGGAGAAAAGGGAAAGAAAAAAGGGAGAAAAGGGAAAGAAAAAAGGGAAAAAAGGGAAAGAAAAAAGGGAAAAAAGGGAAAGAAAAAAGGGAAAAAAGGGAAAGAAAAAAGGGAAAAAAGGGAAAGAAAAAAGGAAAAAAAGGGAAAGAAAAAAGGAAAAAAAGGGAAAGAAAAAAGGAAAAAAGGGAAAAAAGGAAAAAGGAAAAAAGGAAAAAAAGAAAAAAAATGAAAAAAAGAAAAAGAAAGAGAAACAACATTGAGTTTATCAGTTTATCAGCCAATGTACCTAAAATCCCCACAAATTCCCTCAGATATTTCCCATATGGACACAGAATATGCACATGGTCTTTACAGAAAAAATACACACTCTCACACTCCTAATCAGAAACAGATCTCAGTTCTGAGATGCAGGGAGGATACTTTTCCCTGTAGCAAACACTGACTAGGACAGAAATGGATGTAAAACCATTTTATAAAGTTACAGAAATTCAGAAAAAATCACGATATTGGTGAATAGATGATATAACCACAGAACAAATATCCTATGGAAAAAATCATAGTTTTAAAGACAGAATAGAGTATCCAGGCTGGGAGTCCAGCCAAGCCAGTGGGCAGAGGTTGCAAGAGGGGCTGGCAGGACATGGATTTAGTCCCTTGATTGCTACCTTCCCCTTCCACAGGGCTGCACAATCCATGGGACATGTTGCCTCACACGTATGGGAGATTTGCGCTCTTCCAGATGGCAGCCATGGCTCCCTGGGCTCCCTCTGCCTACACTCACGCCCAGAGGTTTCTGCCTCTGAGGTATGATCTTGCAGAATAACACACAAGTCCTCACTCATAAACTGACAAAGTATAACTCGGGCTATCAGTCTGTTAACATTAAAATTTGTACTGTTGTGTGCAAATATGCAGAGCTGAAAACACCACAGGCTCAGCAGCAGCTCTGCACACAGGTAAAGCCAGACACCCTGTGGAAACAGCAGTCTCTGAAACAGAGACAAGGCAAGCAAGTGAGAATGAGATTACTTCAGCTCCATGTGAGAAATGAAACCCTGTGGTCTCCTGTAAAATGAGGAAAGCAGTACTTCCCCATAGCATGGTTAAGCCAGGGACATTTCAGCACACAGAGGTATTGCGGTGCCAGAAGGGGAGATTGGGATTCAGGGATGCAATTCTCTTCTACTTGTCCTGTTGCCTCAGCAAGACACAATAAAGCTTCAAGGTCCAGCAAAAGCCAGGGACTGAGACCATTTCCAGGTTTGGAGCAAGGGGACAGGAGCCAGGCAAGCCAAGGCAAGACCAAACTAGAGAAACAAGAAGAGAATGAAGACACGCTAAGAAATCGCTCTGAAATCTGATTCCCCTCTGTCCCTCCCAAATAGGCATTATTTTATCCTGTCTGTTGCACTCAGCAGTGTTCTTGCTTGAGCGAACAAGGTCAAGGAGAGAAAATGGCAGCTACAGCTGGGTTGGGGTTTTTTTTTCAGCAAACACTCTGTATCTCACAGGTATCCCAGCGGCATCACCAGCCACACAGGAATAAGCCTTTATGGGATAAAGCTGAAACTCTGTGATATTTCTGTAAGGGAAAACCAAACAAAACCCCAACAAAAACAAGCAAACAAACAAACCCAACAAATTAAAAAGACAATCAAACAAAACCCATGTAAACTGTAAAAGCAAAGGCTTATTGGTAAAATTCTGCTTTGAGTTACACTGCAGAAAAGTTAGGTAACTAAATCAACAAGATAATTAGATTTACACTCATCTAAACAACAAAATGTAGCTGAAAAGCCTTAGGTGAAAGAAGACCTTTCAGTTCTGTTACGAGTTATCTCCTTGGAGTCAAAATGCATAACAAGCTACTAAAATTCTATAAATTCTTTTTCTTTGAATTAAAACCTCATGGTAAAGTAATAAGCAATAATAATTTCACCTTATTAATGGTCTGCACGTAGCCGCCACATGACAAGTTTTACAAAATAACACAGCTATAGAGTTTGTGTACTACAACAGCACCATAAAGTAAGTTAATTAAACGGGCCTGCTGACACGTAACCTAGTTGTAGTGTCTGCTGATCACAGGTGAAAAACAGCAACACCTCTCCCCTCCCCAATTCTCCCTGTCCTCTTCCCGGCATTCCCCTTCCTTTCCTCTGCCCTCAGGTCATGTACAGCACAGGAAAATACCTCGCCATTTAGTGGCTTCTCTCTTCTTACTCACGACACTGAAAACATTTATTCAGACGCATTTATTTATTCTTCAACCTGGATTTTTTTTCCCAATTTAAAACTACATATGCCTGTTTACTGTTCTGCAGACATTAGTCTCAGACTTCAAGTTGTCCATGGAAAATTATATCATAGTATATACACAATTACAACAACTGGTCTCCAACACATGCTGGGTCCTTTCTCCACCTTCAATACATACTTAACGCTTAGCAAAAAAAAATATGTACATATATTTATGGAGGAGATAGAAACCTGTGTTCAATCGGGA
>NW_010198071.1:0-35053 GCF_000695765.1 Mesitornis unicolor | reverse complement strand
GGTAAAACGTAAGAGTATTTCTAGAAGCAAAAGATAGTTGGGAACACCTGCATCCTTATGTTCAATGTATAAATTTGCTCATTTTCAGTATGAACTGCTTATTGAGGAATCTTAGCTAACAAGTCCAAGAACTGACTTTACAGTCTCATGAACCTATAGAGTTAATTAATTCTATTTTTTTTTTAATTTCAGAGTTCTGCTAAGTCCTAGCAAAAATAATTTAAAACATTTAAATCATCCCATACTTTTGCAGGGCAAACTGGTTTTAAACCTTTCCCAAAGCAATGGCTTTATCAAAGCAAACTCATCCCTGTAGTTTGCCTTGTTTAAACCAGGCTGGACACAGCACTTCAGAATGCACTGCAGAAAATAATCCAGTGTGCTCATGAAGAAGAGCAGAGAATATAGCTGAGCTCTTGCTTTTATAGTTTTTCAATATCACCCTGAGGTCACACAGGTCTATGGAATGTCTTTCACATTGTAAATCAGAAAAAGAGGAAAAAAGCAACAAAAATGTAATTTCTCAGATACTTCTTTATAATGAAGCACTGGCCACAGCCCGTAAATATGCAGCGCTGGAAACTCCGGACAGCTTCCGCAGTCCTCGAGACAGGGCTGGACCTTCAGCTCTGGTCGCCTCGGTAACCAGCAGGGCCTCTGTGCCAACAAAAACCAGCCGCGATTCCCACTTTTCCAGGATTTCTGTATCATTCAGACACTGCCACCGTACCTAGCCTCAGAGTGACCTCAGCAGCAGCCGGGAACCTGTCAGGGAATTTGACTGCAGCGCCAGGAGTGCTGGAGGATGAAGGGTTAATCTGATTAGGGACTTAAGATGTTACGATTTATGTTTGTTCACAGCTTGGCCAGGGTGACTGGAATATCCACCACCGCAAATATACGATAAATGCATTCATATACATATACATATATATGAACTAATGTGTGCAACTTGTCCTTACACTATGTACAGTGCAAATTGTTAAATGCACTAGGACTATCTAGAATGCATAAAAATGTATTTTTTTATCCTATAAAAGGCTAAAGATAAGCAGTTGTATTTCCCCCCTGGTTTCACAACTTTTCACAATCATATCTGTGGCTCTCCATACTGCAGACCTGCATTTTTGCAGTCGGACCACTTCGTATGGAAGATGAAACCCCAGAAACTCCTAAGTCACTGTTGGTCTTTGTCGAACAACATGAGCTTGTGAAAAACGAAAATCGTCCTGCTGAGAAATGCAGAGCAAAAGGCACACAGGGAATGCACAACAGCTCCCTGAGGGCTGGGCTGAGGCTGGGCTGTGTGCGGCGAGCAGCTCTGACATGGAAGGAGAAGCACTCCTTCCTGCAGGAACACGTCCTGACTCGGAAACCTTCCTGCACCGCACAGAACTTGGCTCTGTGGTAGGAGTGCATGCAGCATCGGTTACACCTCCCCGTCTTACCTGGCCGTTGCACCCCATCAGCCCCATGGCAAGGGATGGCTTCTCTCTGTCTTCTAACCAATGGGGCTTTATAGTCAGACACAAGTGTAAAACTTGCCTACAGGCTAGGCGGGATCGCAACTGGTCTTGAGAAATATGTCACTCAAATGCCAAAATGGACATCACTGGTAGGCAGAGAAACCAATGGAGGACAGCAAGCTGCAGAAAGGAGGACCACATGTTGCCAGCAGAAATAAATTCTTACATATTTCCATTCACACTGGATTTCTTTTTCTTTTTCTTCCTTTTAATTAGGAAAAGAAAATCCCATTGATGGTAGCTTTCAAGTCTAACTGCATATAGCCTGAAAAAAAATACCAGGAAATATAAAATTCTTCCTTTCTGACAGTCTCTGGATTTCTTCTTGCTGCTTGCAGACAAGTGCTCACTCTCTCTGTAGTACAGCTCCTTTGGCAGTAGAGGGCACTTAGAATATGGACAAAACATAAATAAATTCCTTCTGAAACTTCCCTCAGAAAGCTTTTGTTTATCTGGGTGAAAGCTTCAATGCTGTCAAATGTTCTGTAGTTTAAAATAAGGAGATTTTTAACAGGGTTTGACTATGTAGATTATTTAATATCTCTGCTTTAAACAAAATTAAAAAGTTAATTTTTCTTTCTGTTTGAGTTGGTTTTTAGCATTGCAAAGAGTCTATTCAGGTTTATGGGTTTTTTTCTGGCGTGCTCTCAGCAAAGCAACAATATTTTATTATTTTGCTGAAGCTAGGAGTAAAGGAAATAATTTTTCCTTAGAAAATGGTGAAAATAATTTTAGTAATATTTTAGGTTATTTTTGGGTCAAATGAACCCATTCCAAAATACGGAAACTCAATTATACAAGTGGTACAGAAGAAAGATACTGCAATGAAAACCTAAGAAGTGGAAAAATGTGCCTCATTACTGTATTTTGATGCTTCTAAGACAAGTATGAAGCTTTCATGAGAGCTCACAGAAGGACTAGTTCTTCAGGCTGCTAAACTCATCTCCCCTGAAACTCCTAGAAAGATTTGGACCTTCAGGGGACATGGGGACATCATCAGTATTTGGATGTGAATGTTACAGCTCTGCTCATAGTCAAACGATACATTTCAATGACTCCCATTAATAAATTTGACTGTTGATGTGAAGTAGACTGAACTTCACACCTTTACAGACTTCAGCAATAATCCTATAAACCTAACCTCAAGTGTATTGTTGTTCAAAGTCAGTGGCACTTACTCATTCAAGATGCTTATTTTAGGTTCAGGCTTGCCTGGCATATTTTTCTGCCACTTATGGTAGTTGTAACAGTAATTAATGAGAAATATATATGAGAAAACATAGAGAGCAGGTACTGTAAAACAGGACAACACACGCAGAGATCTTCTCCTCCTGTAGCTATCTGAAGGTGTTGGAACAGATCCATAAGTGGAATAAACTGATGCAGCTCCAGTGACTGAAATGAAACCTCAGTGATGTAGACCAACTGAGGAACTGGTAAATTGTCTGTCAAAACACAGGAGTCAAACAGTGTGGGTGGCTTCTGGTTATATTAAATTACTGTCAATGTTCACAAAGATTTGAGAACAGGACAAGGAGAAGACCTTTTCTAAACCTTCTTTCATATATAGTAACACAACATTTAAGTGTCTCATTATTTTTGTTTGGCCTAACTTGTGGTATCACTTGCAATACTTTTACAACTTTTACAAAACCAATAGGCAAATATTTTTGCTAGGATAAACTGGTGTGAGATGCACTTATTTACATTGAACAATTGCATCAACAGGAAACTTGATTTAGCAAGGCCAGACATACAGCCATCAGCTAACTTTTCTCACTGAGCTTAGTAAAATCTTCTGATGAGAAATCTTTAGTGAGTTTCAGCAGGGATCATGACCATCTTCCTCATCCTCTGGCTGAGCTACCAATAGGCTTCTGCAGTGACAGTGGTTAGGAGATCTTTATCAGTTCAGCCACAGCACAGCTACAATTAACGTATCCATCTTGTAAGAGGCTATTACCAATATAATTTACCTGCACACAGGAGTTGTGCGCTCCTACTGATGTAGCTATCAAGAAAACAGACTAAGAAGAGAAACATGGTCAATCACCAGCAGGAGAAGGATCATCGAGAAGACAAAGTGTTGGTTGCTGACAGACCTATTCAGGTGAGATGGGTAAGAGGTGGTGGAAAGCCTGCTGAGCCTGTCGTCACAAAAGCTGCTGCTGTAGTTACCTGTCTGCACATGGTGCTTGCAATTCCTGCCCACAGTGCTCTTGTAGCTCATGTGATGGAGGCCGCTTCCTTCTCGCACATCGTTTCTAACAAAAAAGTAGCATCAGCTTTCTTCTCTTCTGTATGTCCTGTGAATCAAAGGCACTGCATGAAGCAGAAGTAATTACCATGCATACAGCAGAATCCAAGCTCTTATTTTCATCTCCATTTCCAAAGGCTGAAGGAACATGTTAATTACCTAAGAACTTTCCATTTGAAAACTAGAACAGGAGAAAGCAACCGCTGGAAAAGAAGAACCCAGCTTTTGACAACCAGCTCTTAAACCCATACAGTGGTTCGCAAAGGTTCCCCCAGATGCTTATTCCTACTCCCTTTTGTTCAGAGTTTGAATGCTGCTTATCACATGGTTAAGATTCAACTCATAAAAACATGTCTCAGCAATTGGAATTTAGCCTTTGACCTTCGTCATTCCTCCCCTTTGTCCCCCTGCTGTGATGCACAAGCTTTGTCTTCAACAAACACCACTGTTACACTGGTGAAAACGGCTTTTTTGCACAAGTTCAAAAACTCAACAGGCAGCAGGGACGAAAGTGTATATAGCTATAAATATAAATGTGTGTAATTTTTGTGTTGTCTCCTTACTGCACCCAGAGAAACATCAGAATTTCCTGGGTTTTGCGATTTTACATGCAAATAATTTTGTGCAGTGATGCACTCAGAGAAAACAGACCCAGGAATGGTGAATTATTCAGTATGTTGAAATATTTTGTTTCATTTAAACTCTTTCTTGCACTGTGCATTGGCACATGCATGTCCATGTAGGGCTAGGAATAGGTATCACCCTGTTCCTGGACCCTAAACTTCTACCTAGGTCGCTGTGGAGGAGCAGCACATCTGCTTATGCTGGTTATTTGGTGACAGATGGTAATAGCTGCAGTGTTATAGCTGAATGTAACACACCACAGCAAGTTAAGCAAAATAAACCTGCTAGCCTTTCTCTCCACCCCTACATAAAAAAAAGTGTTTTTCTTTTGTACAGTGAAGAGCCATTATTAGCTGTGAAAAAAAAAATAAGATGCAGCTGAGTGTTTCAAGTGCTTGGTTTCTGTATACCCGTGTGTATGTGTACAAAAACTAACCAGACAGGCGGATCTGCATTGGTAAATAAGGCACTTCATGCACACAAAACTGCGTATGCATACACACATGTGTTCAACAACATTCAACCAGCTTTTAAGTAAAAATAATACCCTCAGACCAGAAGCTGAGCCCAGTGTTAATCTATCAGGCATGCAAGTACGGTCCATGGTGCAATCTGAGGGTAGCTCTACTGCACAATTATGAGATTATATCCTCTTTAGAGGGTATAATTATGCCTCCTCTATATATCTTATTTAGAAGGCATAATGCCTCTTCCTTGAAAGTGAAAAACCCTAGTACATAGAGAAGCAGTGATTTTTTTGCTTCCAGTGCACAAAAGACTGTAGACATCCAGAATGCTTTTGTATGCAGGATCTTTGGGCTGCAAGGAACAAGGCTGGACTCCTGATATGTACTTGAAAAAAACAATGAACCGCCAAACAAACAAAAAATAAAAAAGCTTCAGCCTTTGTGGCTTTTGGTGAGAGGAAGCTATGTCTTGTAAGAGTTTCTCCAAATCCATTTTCACAGATGTCTAAGTAATGACTGTTTGACAGCTTAAATTAAACATGCCAGTCAATAGCATTGGGATTTTTCCTAGCCATAATAAAATTGAAGACATCTTTTTAAGCAAACTCTACTTTGCATTTAGCACCATTAACTACCAATAAAAACAGGTACAGGTGTTACAGATTCTGGAGGTACAGTAGAGGTGGTAATAAGGCAGTGACACATTTTACCCAGAAGGTGATCGATAATTTAGTTCTTTCTTCCCTGTTTCGTTGCACTGTTTAATCTTCCTAAGCTCGGATCAAACGATTGCTCGTTTTGGATGATAAAGCTTATTGCTACTGTCCAGTATGTGTGATGACCGCTTAATAATATGCACCATCATAAGGTAGTAGCTCTTTTTAGTTTGTTTTCAAAGATGGTAAGGAGTCCCATCGCTATACACTTTTTCATAGAGCTGAGGTTGCTACAAACCTAAAGATAAATCTGCAAATCTATGTGGCTATTCTTTATCATTGTCACTAGCTTAGTGGTGGTCTGCCATTTTTCTTGAAAGCCGGGCACCAACTGCTGGCCAGAAGTATTTTTCACTGAATTCTTTGTACTTTAAATAAACTACTGCTTCAAGAACTGCCAAGTGTTCCTCATTCATCTTCAGGACACAGAGCTTCATGTATATCTTTGCAAGCCTTGACTCTGTGAAATGTTTGTCTCATCTCTCTGCCATCTATAGCAGTCTTTGAACTCACTTCAGGTTTATTGATGGCCTTGACTAAATTAATGCAGATGCAATTTTTTTTAAAAGGTTTGCACTATGACTAATCATATGCAAAATAAATCCTTGTTTAGAGAAACTCATATTCTCCCCCTCTTGTTGTAAAAGGTCTTTCTGGATTCATACAGTAAATGTTGCTGAAGGTGTAAGGAGGGGGAGATTGTTGTTTCCTTTGGCATTTCTCTTCTTAGAGTGGTAGAAGAATATGCATCTGCTTTTCCCTGTGGAGGGGGAGATAATATGATAACCTTCTGATTATATACATAAGCGGGAACTGATCAGCTTCTCTTGTGCTTCGTTTTTAAGGGCAAGTTCCAGTTGGATTGTGCTAATGCACATATTCATGAATCTCTCCAAACAGGATTCACTGCTCTCCAGGGAACTGTTGAAGTATGCATCATTGTTTCAATGAAGTATCTTCATTATAAAACATAGGGACTATAAAAGGTGAATACCATTTGCCTCGGCCTAATATAATCTCTAGTTTGACTTTCTCCACCGTAACAGAATCAGAGAGAATAAAATGAAACAATTTCAAATGAAATATTACATGAAATTAGGTACATCTTCCTTGATGAGCAGAGTATTTTATTTTCCATTGTTTTATTGAAAAAGGGAAAAATTAATATTAGTGGAATAAAAAAGATCTTTAGGATCACATAGCCAATTCAAAGCAGCTCAGCAGGGATTTTTGGTCTCTAGAGGTACATAGTTTCCTACTTCAGTGTGTTAAAACAAGTGTGTGTAATACACTGCAAAGCTGAGTTTAAGATACATGTTGAAGCTTTGGGAAATAAGGCAGATGCTGAAATCTACTGAAATAAATCACAAAAGGGATTCTACTCATTGCAAAAAATGGGGTGACATCAATGTTTCTATAGGCTTTAAATTATGAATTGGGTTTCGTGTTTTTCCACTCTATAATTATTTTAAAGGGTCGTACACTTTTATTTATTATAATACGCACATGACAAATAGCAGTTAGGATTGCATTTAAATATGGTGAGGGGAAAAAGAATGTTGCAGTATTGTCTGAGGAGGCTTCTAAAGGCAGGGATCATCATGGTGAAGAAACATAAACACTTTCCTGTAAACAAATACACGTATCTGTTTATATATTTCTATATTTACAAATAGAAATAAATAAGTATGGGTTTTTTTCAGAATACAATGGATCTCTCACAGAAGAAAAGTTTCTATGCAGCTTGCAGCACTCTAGGCGACGCATAAACAAGGAGACATGCATGATCCTTGCTCAAGGAGCTTGTGATCTAAGCAGGGCATAGACAACTCTGTTCAGACAGATATAATATAGTATGTAGGTTGAAGGTCCAATGTTAAAAGTATTAAAATAATATTGGACCATTTTATTGTTTTTCTTTGTATTCCAGAAAAAACATAACATAGTATTCAAGGTAAAATACTGCCAAAGATACCTAACTCTGGATGGCCTTGTGACTTCAGACAGCTCTGCGTTACATTAGAAAATTCTTTATATTTTAGTTTGTTTTCACAGTGTAAAATTCATGCCTGTGTACAGGAGCAAAACATGGCCTATGGCCCACTTAAATTCCACTCAAGCTGTATTTGGAAAGCTTAAGTGGGGCTTATATAGTGAATAGGACTTTTCCTGGCACTTTGATCCGTGATGGATTTCTCTTGTTATAGCAGTGGTGACACAAGTCATGTGTTCTATAATGACACCAGATTTATGAAAACCTGTCATGGTCAAAAGCAGTCACATGCGCGCACACACACACACACAAAATAAAATTAAATCTGGTGCTACATCATCAGCAATGTTAGAAGAAGTACACATATTTCACAGTTTGGTTCAACGTCACCAAGTCTCTGACAACAGATAGCTGACATTCGTAGTATGACTGGGAGTTTCCAGCCATCCGCCTCCTCCTCTTCCAAATTCTGTTTAATTGAGTATGTTGGCAACCAGACCTTGAAATATGCTTTGCTGTCAATTACTTTCTTTTAAAAGGCAAAACATCAATATGAGTTTCTGTACCACTTTGTTCCGTGAATAGTGTCTTTGGTGGCAAACTGGTGCCTGCAGAATGTACCCAGGCTAGCGTGATATAATAATAACCTAGTGAAGCATTCATTAGGGAATGCGTGAATATATTATATAAATGATTATTCTGCATTTGTGTAGGTAATTATATATAATTGTTGATATCCAGTTTATATAACTTATTCTGTAGATATATATAAGAATGAATTTATATATTCTATTATTGCATAGTGTATAAAATACATATAAATGCATTAATATATTGAATGTTGTATTAAATGTAGTATAATGCATAATTATAATATCTAGCAATTTATATGTTTATATATCTAATATTAATGTGTAGAAATGAATACTTTATAAAATGTTTGATTTTTTTCTTTCCAAGGACAGCTGTAAATTTTCCATAAGTATTTCACAGAATCACAGAACATTAGGAGTTGGAAGGGAGCTCGAAAGATCATCCAGTCCAAACCCTGCCAGAGCAGGATCACTTAGAACATTTAAAATTTAAGTTGCTCTCTTTCTCCTAGCAGAAGAAGTCACTCTACACTATGCACTTACTAGTACTCTGTCCTATCCCATCTTCAATATCTGGAGTAGGTACATAGGCATAGGTATTTAAAATTAGTTTTCTAGTTGTCTCCTAAGTAAATAAAATTTCATGTATGACAGAAAACGGGTCAAATCAGAATAAGCAAAATATATTTGTAACACTGGCCTAGCAGTATTGTTATATATAGCTGACGTATAGTGAAGCAGCTGCATATCAGTGTTTCACCTTCATTGCTACAGGACAGAGAGAGGTCTGGTTCCTCAGCATTTCTGGGAAAGAATTCAACCTATTTAGCTCAAGAGATATGTAGAAAACTACCTCTAGAGATAAAAAAGGGAGGAGTTATAAAGGCAGGTGATGCATCATTTGAACTGTAAAAGAGGAAACCAAATGAATAAAGTTACTCAGAAGTTCGTAGGGAAATCCAAGGACAATGGATACCATAAATGTCTATGTTATCTGCCCCGATGTCTGTAACAGAACTGCCTAATGTTTTACTTTTTTTCCTGATATGTTGTATTCCTCATGTTCAGTAAAAAATAACTTACAAGTAAGTAAAGGCTTTCATTACCAAAGGAATGACAGAACAATATAATTATCATGTCAGGCGACACAGCATTCTGTAGTAACCTGGTAAATAATTTATGTCATCATTGCACATTTTTTATTAAAAACTACTATTTTTAAATGCACATTAGTGTCATGAAGACATCACAGTAGCTTGCAAGATACATTTTGCATAATGATATGGTGGCCATCACAGAAGGAATCACATACCTTCAGACACGAGTAGGATCTACACGCTGTAGGTTGGGTTTGCTGGGTGAATCCCAGTTCCATAGAAAACAATCCTCCCTTTGTCTTCAGTGAGGTGTGACTTTCACCCACTGTTTTCATGTTGGGCCATGGGACATTGGTAAAATAAGGCATCAAAAATTACTTCTGGTCAATCAGATTTTTAGTACAGATCTGATTGTCTGAGAGATAAAGTAAATCAGTGTGGATCAAACCTGTTCTGAAGGGATCTTAAAGGTCAAGTTGATGGTTAAGTAATCATGATTGCTTAACTCTTCAACTGTGTGTAGAGACTTGCTGGTTATAGTGCTGGGTTTGAAGGGGTGAATAGGACTGGACTGAGTCCAACAGATTAATCCACAGAGGTGACTCCCTTGTACCCATATATCAACTTCTCACGCAGACTCTGAGCTGTATGGAAGGGTCCTCATATCTCAGTCTCAAACCCAGTCTTTCAGCTGTTAGAAAGCTTTATTGAAAAATTACAGATAGACTCAATTGTGGTGATATATGAAATGTATTTACAATCTCAAGTATGAAAACCTCCCCTTGCAATTCATTCAGCTCATCATAGGAGAGATTCTAGTAACATCCCACATTGTAAGACAAAAATCTGGCCTTGTTAAAAAGTTGTGTTTAGAAAATCAAACGATAAAAATTAAAATCAAACTGAAAACTCTTTGTTTCTTTGTACTAACATCTTCATGTTCTGAAGGGCAAAGGAAGCAGGCTCCAGCCCATGCCTGCAGCCTCATGCAAGTGGGGCAGAAAGTCTCCAATGCTAGAAAAGTGCAGGGATGTGATGGAGCAGGGGCTGTACAGACACAGGGAAGGAATGTGTGGTATTGCTTGACCTCTGTAAACATGAGAGCATTTGGCATACAGAAATTTCATCTGTCTCAATAACAAAAAATGCATCCTAGGCCACAAGCAGTTTTTTTCTTCTTTTAGGAGGACACGTGAATAAAGAAAAGGGAAGCGGAAATTGCGTATAAGGTTGAGCAGCTTTCAGAGAAGCAACTTGTTTTTTCATACAGTAGTCCTGATACATTCATATGCTAAAAGAAATTAAGTGGAGTATTATTTTGGATTATCCACATTCACTTAGCAGAAAAGACAGGGGCTACCACTGTGACTAAAAAAAAGAAAAAAGAAAAAAGAGAGGGAGAGAAGAGACATTTAGAAAAAAAAATCCAAACTGTTTAAATAAGAGTTTATTTTTCCTTTATATATATCCTCTCTCTCTCCTTGTCTCTCTAGAAGGCCATAGCAAGTCATAGCTGTAGGGCTTTTTCATAAGTCATTCTTCATACAAAAAAGTGACACATATTGGTTATTTATCAAACTCCTTCTTACTTTTTTGTCTTTCTTATTACAGGCAGGATACAATACAGCATATACAAACATGTATATTAAAACAGTGTGAGATAGACACAGGCAAAGCTACACTACATATTCTTGCAAAGAAAGAAAAGTAACATGCTAATATAGCAATGTAATCAAATATAATTAATAAGTAATATGTACACAGACAAATAGAAGTGGTCTGAAATCTTTCATAGGACATGAGAATGAAGTAACCATTCATGCTGCCTTCTGCTCCAGTAGAAAGCATCAAGCAAATCCCTTCTAGCCTGAGTTGGGTCTTGTATTTTGCCATTTGCACATCATCAATTTGTGCTGTTAGGTCAAATAATAAGGCATGAGCTCCTCATAGCACTGGTTTGTTTTTTTTCTGGGAGCAGATCTTTCTTCTTACCTTGTCCTATTAAAAGTTGCACTGATGACAAATAAGTCACAGATATAAAAAATAAATGCAGTTTGTTGATTGAAAGCTCCATCTGGTTTATTTGGCACTAGCTCTGTTTGATGATTATAACACAAACTTCAGCAACATCAAAGCCATGTGTCTTCTTTAAAGTTCCTGAAAAAGAAAGCAGTATCTATGTATTATATATGCAGCCATATAATGCCTGTTATTTTTCCATATGAGTAAATCCATTTCAATAACAAATCAGACTGTGATAACTACAAAGTCAAAAAAGCACTCAGTAAGGAGTTCATTGGATGGTTTTCAGTTCATTGTTTGCAGTTATCAAGTCACATGGAAAGAGCTCTGAAACTTTGCATCATCTTTTCAGGTTTTAACAAGCATCATTTAATCTGAAGGAATGACTGAGAACTGGTCAAGAAAACCCTGCCCGAGAATGTCCTTTTAATTGCAGGCTAACCTGGTCTGTGGAAATCTAGAGCATTAAGATAATAATAGGGAGGAAATAATAAGCTGTATGTTTCAAAATCACAGGCAAAGTTATTTCAAGTTTTGTTTTCATTACAGAAAATTTACATATGAAGAAGAAAGCCTTCTCTTTCTCTTTTTTTTCTGTTTATCCCAGGTGCTATCTTCATCCTGTATAAAGGAGATTTCATCAAGTGGTAGGTCAGGTTCATTTACCTGCAAGTAAACAGAAGAGAGAAAAGGAGTCTTTGGCAGACCTTTTACCTTCTTTCATGGCTATATACTTTTCTAGGGGGAAAAGAAAAACAACCAAAAACCTAAAAAACTACTTATCCAGAGGAAGAGATATGCTCATCCTCATGCTTCCAGGCCCCATATAGCAGAGCGTTCCCTGCAGCCTCAGCTGGAGAAGGTGATTTCTGCTCTGCATTGCCAGTTCAAAGAGATGCAGCTTTCAGGTCTGTAAAGCACATTGAGGATGAAAATGGTCACAAAAGAGTTTTCCATACTGATATAGGTTATTATTTTAGTGACTCCTAGAGGCACTTCAAAACATGCTGTACTCCTCTATATTACTGTCCCATTGTATCATCATGAATATCTGTAACTAAGAACTGAGCAGTGACATTAACGCAAAAGGAGAGGAATTCTACAGTGCTGACTGCACTTTTTAGAAACAGGCTGTATATGGATTTTGTAATGCAACCAAATCACAACTATTACCTCAGTGATCTTGGCAAATGTTTCAAAACAGGGAGTCCAAGGTAAACTGCGTTGCTTGTCTCCACTTGCCCTTGCTCTCTGCCTTTGTTTTCTCTTGGAATTCTTGTGAGAAGCAGGAATTTTGTCTGCATTAGACAGAAGCTGCACAAAATAGGGAGAACTTAGCCCTCACCGTGGGGAGTGTGACACGCTGCAGAATGAGCACGGCCGGTGCAGAAATTCAGCTTTCGTAGAATCCCTTGTAGTCTGAATCTGAATGTAAAGCTACTTCCCACAGGATAAAGCCAAAGAGAAGAGAAACGGCTGACAGAAGGATCGTACGCTTACTTCAGTGCAGTTCCCACTGCAAGTCCTCGTATGCAGACTACTCTCTCACACACACCCTTTGACAGAAGCTTGGCATGTCAACTGAAGACTTCATAATTAAAAAAACCTTGTGCTGAAATTTGAAAGCTTTGCAGACTTGGTTTCATTTTGCTAACAGGATGGTTATTAATGGGGTTATGAAGCTCTTTGTTATGTATGGAAGGTTACGAATGATATAAAACTGTCTTTATCAAATTTTCCAGGTTTAATGATTTTAGACCGGATTCATGTCCTGAACATTTTTCTAGATTACTGCTTTCTGTTCTGAGCTCAATTATCAGAAGCTGAAACTCATTACATTAAAGCAGAGAACCCAAACCCACCAGTGCTAGATGTGTTTTAGCCATACCTCGGGCTCCTCTTTGGTTTGGTTAGAGGAGTGGCTGAAGGTTCAAACCAGCTCTCGCCTCATTGATGCTAGTTGGCCCATCTCTAATCATAATGCAACAAACTACCGCGGCTGCTCCCACAACCAAGCTATCAACGTGACCTTGTCATTTCAATTTTTCACACATATTCTTTGCTTTCCCCTGCCCCGTGCCTGTGTACCATATCACACGAAAAATCTCATCTCTCCAGCCTACTGCCATGGGCTACTAATCTGTAATACAGCTCACTCTGAGAAATGTCAAGCAGGATGAAAAAGGTAAAACTCACAGAAAAGAAACTTCAGTTGACCATCACCTTTCCTGCGAAACTCACCTGCTCGTCACTTTACACCACGCTGCAGTCCAGCCCAGGGGCAGCAGGGTTTGGCTTTGCCCCTTATCTGAGTGACCTGTGGAGAATAACAGACAATTACATGGGCTCTAAACATGAAAGAAATAAATATACTGCAATCAAAAAATACCTCTTTTTCTGCCATGAAAAACAAGAGCAGTTCACAGGTTTATTTTTCTAAAATCCCCTGATCCTTATTTTCTGATCCTTGTCCCTAATCTGTTCCCATTCCTTGAAAACACCAAAGCCCCATAGGTTTCCCCATCTTTTTATCCTCATTGTGACAGCAATGCTCACGCAAGCAGTGACAAACATTTAATGCAAATACTCCAGCAAATCATTTCTGATCACTCCATTCTAAGGTAATAAAAAATCACTAAGAATATGCAGAGTAAGTTTGAACAATTAGTGAATTAATGGAAGTAATGATTTGCTCACAGCTATTGTATATGCAGGAAATAAGAAGCTACATTTATCTGAAAAATCATTTTGTATTACTTGCTCAGTTTCAGCTATATGTACTCCAAGTCAGTGGTTAGAGCAATCTATCAGACTTCCAGCTCTGCCTGATCCAGCTTCTCCAAAAAAACTCTGCCAGAAAAGTGATGACAAGTATAGTAAATATTTTTTCTAAAGCTCACACTGTGATCCATTTAGAGAACTGAGGGTCTGGCTTATGCCCAGAGCCTCCAATTTTCTGACCAGCCTCATTTCAAATGAGGCCAGGTATTTAAGGATGATAACTCTGCATACAGAGCATGTTTTCCTACACAGAATAAACTTTATCACTGACTTTCCACATCACAGAAAGAGACTTCTGTTTTACTTCTGTCCATTATTCCGAAAGGCCAGAAATCTTCATCTCCTGTGGGTGTAAGAAGATACAGCTTGCTGAAGCGTCAGATCAGATGTGAGTTTTCATCTCTGTCCATTTTCTCTCACATGAAAGACTTCTGGAGCAAGCAAAGCATGCTTTTGTTGACCAGCAAAGATCAAAAAGGCAGCTTATTTTTGTCCTTCAGCCACTAGACTGATACTCTCAGTTCTGTTAACATTCTGCTCCCATTTGAACTGGACACTTTGGAAGTATCAATAATGCAACTTGGAGGGCTGCACTATCACTCATCCTGTATTCGCCTCTTCTACAAAATTAAATCAAGTTGAAATCAAAGGAGACACAATCCCAGTTATATAGGCAGAAAATCTCCTGTAGCTTTGCAGCAATTCTCAGTGAAATACTTGAAAATATTTATGTTGGCAGCAGTGACTGATCCACATTTAGAGTGCAGAGTTAACAAAATGCTTCCACCCCGTGGAGACATAAACAAAGTGTTGGAAGCCACTCATCATGCCATCCACCTTCTCCCTGCTTCCTTGACAGGCACATCTCCTGAAACACAATGTTGTTTTACAGGAACATCAGAAAGTGCAAAAGTAACTAATAAACCAGTGACAATCCCACTGTAACCACAAGGACTAGGACCAGTAAATGGTGCACCCCTATTATTTATGAGTAAATATATGTAGCTATCAGAGCCCTTTCTTAACATCGCAGATTGGGTCAAGAATAGATTCTGCAGGAGAGCTCAGACTATTTCTCTGTCTCAGACTATTTTTATGATGAATGTTCTTACAGGATTCAGATGATTCAGTGGATCAAGAACAGAAATGTCAGCTGTGACCGGCTGTGTCAAAAATTGTTGTTCTCTACCTCAGCTCTCTGCTGTATACTCAGAGTTCAACTACAGCACTCCTGGTAGCTTTGTAATTGGCAGAAGAATTATCCTCAATGCACCTATTGTTGAGTGTTTCCCTACTTAAAATACGTGTGCAGGAATATTCACAGCTGAGATGCATATACACATAAAAAGATTGTGTTGAAAACATAGTAAGAAGCAGTAAGTATTTACAGCTGAGTTCTCTCTAATGTGCTCCAAAACAGAGAAGAGTAACAGCATCTTCCCATGCTGAAATATATTCGATTATAGGATTTCTAAGCTGGTAAGCAGCCACCTTGCACAACAGATGCCACACTGCCTCATAGCCACTTCCCTGCCTTGACATCCCAAGCAGTTGTCTGTGATGAGGGAAGCATTCTTCCACAGCAAACCTGGACCAGGCCACAAGGTCCTGATTGGTGGGTCAAGCGTGGCTCTGGGGACCTGTTTCTCCTGTGTATTCCATAACAGAGCCAAGACCACAGACCCTGGGCCCCCACAACACAGGCTGCAACTGAGTCTGATTGTTAAATGCAAAACACAGGAGAAGGAGCTCTCTTTTACTGCATTCCTCTCTCCTGGGAAGGTTGGTAATAGTTGAAATTTCAGAAGCCTACTTGGCCTAGTTGTGCGGGTGTAATTGCTGGTCACTGTGGAGAAAAGATAGAAGGGCTTTTCAAGATACTTGAGCAAAACTTTTGCCTGATTTCAATCAAAACTGTGAAATGGGAACTTTTAAAACCTGATATTTAACTCGGTTTCCAGCTTTTATACACCCCTTAAAGAATTAGTTTTCTTGCTGGTTTGGTTTTTTCCCCCTCAGTCTGTTTCTTTCTTGCAATAAGAATGGATCTAAGAATGATGAGACATTTGGTGATTTTTTTATCCCAGTCATAAAACCTTGCCTCACTCTTTCACAGTTCTCAAGTGATGCTCACATGCATTTCAGTATCTTCTTATCATTTGCGGTTAGTTTCAGATCTCCCTCTTTGGCTAGATCATGCGCAGTCTTTCTTCCCAAACATTTTTTTGTAATATTCAATGGCACTGCATGCCTCCATCTGTTTGCTTTCTTTTCAAAAGCAGTGGATGATTCTCCATAGTGAAGATTTTATAGACAAGCAAAGTAAAACAAGCCTATATTCTCCTTGCTTCTCTTCACTCTAACAAGTGAATAGCTCAGATGTACATTAAGTATTTGAAGGAATAGTATAATTTAACCCATGTACACTGCTCAGTGACCTAAATCACCTGCTTTCATAGACAGTTGACATTATTTACATTCAGGCTTTTTTGTAGAGAGGCATTTTGAATGACCCTTCATAATGAATATGCACGATAGGAACACTTTACCCACTGTAGCTGCACCTACCACTTACGGTACGCCTCCGGTTACCCTGTGTTTTTCAACCAGGTGTCTACAGCTCTGAAGAAAAAAGATGTCTTCTTTTTTTTTTTTTGTCAGTGAAATCACTGACTTTAAGACCATGCTGTGTACACAAACAGAGCTTGATTCCTTTCACTGTTGAAACACAACTAGCGTACCCTAAACCTGACTGTCAGCTTCCGTACAGGGAGCCAGCCCTAGACAAGGGTGAAGCCAATACTGGGTAATTTCAAGACAGACATGAATGAGCTTCCTTTTTGTTGTGGCATCTGATGCGGCCGCAGACATAAAACATTCAGAGACTTAGTTGGTGTTTTTTCAGAGGAAAATATTTAAAAATGAAGCTATAGTTCAGACAGATGAGTTGACAACAACCTACAGAAAGTGAACACAGTAAACAATTGCAGAAGTCTCTAGACACTGTAAGACAAGAAGAGCAAATATTTTCTTCCTTTGAAATGCAACTTGCTTTACTAATTTTTGTTTGACCGTATCCCATTGGTATCAGATCACAGGGAAAAAAACACTGTAAAAACACTCCACACTATGGAGTGGTGCCAGTATGGATTTAAATTAGAAATACCATTAAAACATCATTAATTTCAAAATTATTATTATTTTATTGGTCTTTTAATTAAGCCTTACAATTTTACCTTTCATTTTAGTACTGTTAAATTATTTTGTCTTGCCTATATACAGTTGTGATTATTTTGCCATGTCATTGGAGATACCACGGTACAAAATATATATAATCTGAGCACCTTTATTTCCCAGTTCATCCCGGCTGTAAATCCATGAACTCCAAGTGTGGACTCTGTGGTTCCCCAGACATTTAAATGTGAGGAACTTACTGAATAAAAATCCCTCAATGAACCAAACCAGAGCTAAGAATAAGATAAGAAACCCTGAAATGAAAGGAGCTTGCAGGCATTGAGTGCCAGATCTGTGACTCTGTTGAGATACCTGCACCTCTCACTGCCAATCTCAAATCTGGCAACTAAAGCACTAGTCTGAACAACCAGAAGCACCAGAAAATTGTGTCTAACCATGAACAACTCAGGACTTCAGAGCTGATGACCTTCAACTATCCATAAGGACATGGTAGAGATTTACAACCAACTGTAGGTATCCAGAACATGTGATGCATCACCTTCAATCTCTCCTACCTTCTGCTTTACAATGGATTACCCAAACATAACAGGTAATGCATAACTCTTTTTTTTTTTCCTTCCCTCTCTGTTGACATGGCTTGGCCATTGCTTTATGAAATTAGACCTCGCAGGGTAATGGTGTGGTCAAGCACTGTGGCATACTGCATGGGGATCCCCATCAACACTGAAGCTTACCATCCCAATCCAACTACTGAGGCTTGTATGATACTCAAAATATTAGCTGCAGGAGAGCATTTTATGGCATATCATTTTGTTACATTCTGAGACAAGAGAACCATTGTCATTGTGATTACCTCTGAAGCATACAGCAACTGGCAAAATAACACATTTCAAGCCTATAATTATGACAGCTTGCTTATAATGTTTATAGTCCAAATACAGGTAACATACAAAATTTCAAATCTAATTGACTTACCTGCAGAAACCTCACGCTGACTCCTGCCCAGGAGGTGCAAAGCTCCCATGAAGAGAAAGTTTAGAATTGAGGGGTGGGGAGACAATGTTTATGGTCCTTAAATGTGCCTTAAGCAAAGATTTGCAAAACTCAGCCTGATGCTGTCTGTCTTCTTAAGAGATACATTTCCCAAGAAACTTGGGCTTTTAGTTTACAGATCTCAGAAGAATGTGAGAATACGATAGTCTGCATCTCTGTGGGGACCAATTACTGCTAGATGTGTTTTTTTTGTACAAGCAGAAATAGCTCGGTTTCAGCATGTGGAAAACCTGGGAAGCTAATCTGTATGGTGCACTGGTTCTGCACTCAAACACAAGAACACACACAGTTTCTGTATGTATGCCGTAATGACCTCCAGTATGATGCAGAAATGTAGGTGTGGCTTTTACAAGGTATCCAGCAATGCAAGGCTGCTACATATCGGGTAAGATCCAAGCCCTTGCTGTGTAACCTCTACAGCCTTAATGATGTTCTTAATGGATATGTGGGCTGAAATTCGTAGTTTCAACAAGAGAGCTGAGGGGTGCGGTGGTTTTTATTTTTTTTTAATTATTAAATAAGTAAATAATATGCCAGAGTGATTCCAGAGACAACAGATACAGCTTTTTTAATTTTTACGACACTCAGGTAGTCTGCCATGTTTTCTCTTACAGTATCACATGAAAGCTGTAAGCCAGTTTATGAGTTCCACTTAAACTATACTTGTTTTGGAAGTATGGGGCAGGGAGAAGGACTATAGATACCATATACAGTTAACCTTGAACTTCAGTGTCCCATCTGGAACATGAGGATAACGTTGCTTTACTGTACCAGTCTTAATGTACCACACACAAATAGCTTTCAGGACAGGCCTGGGTTGTACTGTTTTTTCTAATAGGCACATTTAAAATTATATATTAACCTCTCTCACTTCACAGTGGCCAGATACCTACAATAAACTGCTGGACATAATCTGAGAATGAAGCTGAAGGGAAAGATTAAACCAGCATTTTAAGATTAGTCTGGTTCATAAATGACCCTTGACTCTTCCTGCTTGGCATACACTGTGAAGAAAAGTGTATGTAAAATGTATTTCCTTCTCGTGTTATCAAGTCTGTATTATTAAGGGTAAATTATTATCAGATAAAAAAAACCCACATGACAATATTTTCAAAATTATCTAAACACAAATTGAATTTATTAACAAATAAAAATGACTCCCTGGATCCTTTTGGAAAAACAGTGGTTCCATTTTTTTAAAGTTCACCATGGAATCAACCTGTAGATGCTTTGGGAATTACATGTTTGCTGCCAGAAAACAAACAAGAGCAGAGAACATGGCCGCACAAAAGGGAACATTTTCACTGACAGCATTTGAACTATCTTGCGACAGAGCTTCATTGGCTATCAGGTTACATCTTAGTCCATTAGTTTCAGATGTTTTAATTTTTTCAACTTCCACTTTTACGAGTATTTTACATCATTTCACTCTAATAGGTAGGGTTTCATTTTAACTACTGAATACATCAAATTCACCACAGTTTTTCTTCTTTTTATTTTAACAACTTGAGGACTCATACCACAACTCAAATGTCTCTTTGTTCTCTCAGCCTGATTTAAAGCAAATTGCCCTATGTACTACAGTAGTTTTGAATGTATTAAAAGTTTTTAAAATTGTGAATTATATGAAATATTCTAACAGTTTAAGTTTAAATGATGCAATTAGCCAGTTACAACTGGAACTACCAGGCCTTATTTAAAATAATGAGGTCTGACAGTTATGGAGCCTGAATTATTCATTGATAACTAGCTTTTCCTCTTTTGCAAACCATGGCTAACATTAATAACAGAGGTGTAAGTGTGATAACAAAAGAGTTTGACATTGGGAATACAAATACAAAAGTGCTAAATTCTTCCTTAATTAAAATTACTATACAAGTCATATTTTCCAAAGGAAAACCATTAGGACTAGTATTTTCTCGTACATTTCAGCATTTGTTTCTGCAGGGAGTCACTGATTAAAGTAACAGTGCTTGATTTATCATTCAAGAAAATACTTTTAAAATACAGTTAATTTCTGTAAGTGCATTATTTTAAGGATGTTATTTAAAAAATAAAATGCAGCACTTGCTATTGTGATTCCTGCGGTTACCACGCTTCTGAAAATAGGTACTAGCGGCATGGAGCCCTCCCTGCGCTCAGAGGTGTTCTGTTTCCCAGTGCTTCTTGTCTTTCAGGGCCCCATCCTGCTTCCTCAACAATTGCTCCATCAGCCTCAGAGACAGTTGCTCTTTGTAGCACATCTGAAAAAAATATAAAATGTTATTCTTTTAACATGACTCCTAAGATTTGTATCTAGTGGCTAATATTTTTACAAAAGCCTGAATTCTCATATGCTAATTGCTTGCTGCAAGCCTAGATATTTTTCATTAGAATTGCTAAAAACAAAGCAGAATTTCTACATAAAACAGTCTAATAATAATGAACAAATCTGTCTCCTAATTACCAAAGTGTTCTTATGTGTCTGGATGTCTTTTATGAAAGAAAACAAAGTTTATACAATTGAAGCAGTGAAATTCATCCTTTCTCAAAGCAAAGCAAATGAAAGCAAAAAAAAATTCTGGAAGTAGGGCATGCTAAAACAGTGACTCATCTGCAAGTAGGAGTGACTGATCTTTGTCTAGAACTCTTGGTTACCAAAACAGATAGCATTAAATTATCTGTGATATAAAAAATAGGCATGTTAAACAAGCAGAAGCGTAGACTCAGCTTGGGATGACCTGTTGAGTTACTGCAATTACACAACACATCAACAGTGCTGTTTAGAAGATAATTATACAACTGACTTTCAGAGTGACATGTAGAGTTGGGATTTTATGTGAAGCCTAAAGAGGCTGAACCTTCAAAAGGATGCAATGCTTCTCGTGTACCTCACTTTGGAGCTTCTAAAGATTGCAGCCTAAATGTGTATTTTAATGAAGTATGCTTCTGTGATATTGTATTGCTGCACAGTTCCCCAGTGCAGGGAGATCAGAGAGGCCAAGGTCAAAATAAATGCTATATAGATTTCGAAGTCTGTTCAGTAAGACTTTGAAAAGGAGGATTTGAAAGATGACTATTTTTATTAGTGCAGATGCATACAATATAACCTGATTTTTTTTTGTGCAAATGTCAATTACAGTATACATATTGCTCACTGAAGATTATGTCATTGGTCGAGAGGGAGGAGAGTCCCCAAATGAAAGATTAATAATCAATGTGTCTGGGTTCTTATTTTATTCCTCAGAGAGGAAGAATGAATTACTGGTGTCTCTCCCAAAAACGGAAAAAAACATCTCCCAGAACTAGGTCACACCACTCACATCTGTACACCAAGGGGGCCACTCTGTAAGTAGATTTCCCTGGTTTGGGCATGGAGCCTCATCGTCCCCTATTACATCATCGCTTCACTTTCCTACACTCTGATGCAATTAGGGAGAAAAGGCAATACGGCTGAGAGTCCTATTAATTTTTCATACAATCATGAAAACTCAGAGAAAGAGTGGAGGAATACCTAGGGAAAAGGATTTTGAAGGAGGCCTAAGATACTGCCTAGGCATATGGTCTCTCTACAGGTGACCCAAAGTCTTCCACTGAGTCTGGGCCAACAGCAGACCTGTGTCCCAGGATGAAGGTAAATCAGATTGTGACCCTAGGGAAGTAAGAGAGACAGTAGGCAGCTTCTGGAGAAATCTGTATTCTCTGATATTCAGTGATAAGCTCTCTTCAAGTAGGTGCAACATGCATTAAATGTTTGCATGTGTCTTTACGTATTTATGTATGTTATCATGGGGCACCATTCCTTTTGGAAAAATAAGATTACTTTGCATTGATAAACATCAGGTGGAATTAGTAGAAATATTTGTCAGGACCATATGGTAGTCTGCTTGCATTTTTGTCCCCACCAAGAGAGAAGTCATGTGGTAGAAAGAACGGTTTTGTAATTATCCAATCTCTGTTAGTAGCAGAGTATAGAATTACTTTAGCTTACTCCCATGTTACATTCTAGGTGCCAGTTAGATATGCCTCCAGGCAAGCTTAACTTGTGCACTCTCCTTTTTGTCAAATTCCCTCTGTCTTTTCTTAAGGAAACCTGCTAATTTTAACAGCTGTGTCGCTCTCCCTCTTTCTTTCTTTTTTTTTTTCCTCTCTCTGTCTTCCCCTTGTTCTTTATCCCTCTGCTGCTGCTGCTGCTGCTGCTGCTGCCTAGATGCAATCACAAAAAACCAAACCTGAGACATTGAAGAGCTGGTATTCAAAAGCGCCGATTATTTTATGCTAATGAATGAACTATCTAGTAATACAATATTTCACTTGTTGTGCCCTCCTGGTGGTAGCACAAGATAAATCCAACAGTGTCTTTAATTAACTAAAGAAAGCAGAAACAAATCTCTGGGGGTTAATAATATTTATGGCCTAAAAAATGAACAAACTAAAGAAAGGGAGAAAATAATGTGGTACAACTCAGAGAAAAATGTAATTAAAATAAAATTCCTGTGTATTCTGGAAAGAATACATCTGTAAAAACATGTGCAACAAGGCACACACCTGTGTGAGATGAAGCACTAAAATTAAAGTTATCATTGAGGAGTTCAAAAAATATTTTTCTATTTATAAAAAAGAAAAAAGTCAAATTTCTCAGGAAGAAATGTTAGATCTTGTTGTCTACACAGGAATTAAGTCCTTTTTAAATCCATGAAATACACAGTATCATATGGTGCCTGAACCTTAATTCAAGTAGCTCAACAACATGAATAAGAAAATGCCAGGTCCATTTAACTGTGTCCTTTGTCAAATGCCAATAGAGATGGTGACTTTTTATAAATATCCAGTAGTTAAAAATATAAAACACTGTAAGTAGATAAGGCTACATGGGTTGTATTAATGTGAGGTCATTTCATCCATTTATGATTCCTATTCTTTGGCTGGAGACACACATTTTGTCCTATCCCTTAAAATAGCCTGTGGGTCTGGAGATTTCTTAGAAAGAAATCGGCACAGACCCACATAAAAGGAGATCCCAGAAAAAGCATCAGAGCTCTGTATCGCTGCACTAGCTCCAAGGGGGCCTCAGAAATTGAACTCTATGGGATGTAGAGATGCGCTCTCAATAGCATAGCCAAGTTATGGACTGTTTCATGGCTTTCCCACTGAAACATGTGCATTTTGGGATGCAGCTGAGCAGAGAATCCATGTACGGCTTTAAGCCTCATCCATGCACCATCCAGTGGAAAATGCTCCCCCAGCAATAAATAGCTGAGGCTGTTGTTACTGAAATGTTTACTTGCGCCTGTGAGACTTGTTCTTTCATCAAATTACTTTAGTTTAATTGAGAAATCTATATTCACACAGGGAGCATTAGCATGCTGGGATTAAAATGACGAGTGTTTCCACAGGCCTATCTATTTGTATGATGGACTGAAGATTGAATTTTCTCACAGTTGTGCAACTAAATATAGAAGGATGACAATACAGCATGTTTGAAATTTGCCTTGACCACACACGCACACCCCGTGAAGTGCTACGCTGTTCTGACTCTTTGTAGCCTGTCGCCTTCCTGCTCTTGAATTTTTTATGCCACCTTCAGATTGCTAAGTCTTAATATTACTGCAACATTGCCTGATTTAGGATTTACAACAGTTATTGACAGCAGGAAAACACACTCCCCTCATCTCTCTATAACTCTTCAGGTCCTAATGCTGACCATGATATCATTACCCATTGCTCAACGTCTAAACCTTGCTGTTTAAGTCGAATAGACATTTCAGGATGATATGTAAAAAGATTTGTTAACATTATGAGATTGATTCACTGCAATGAATTTAAAACAGAGAATACTTACTGACATGTGTCACTACATCACATACATACACTGTTGTTTATAAAACCTACAAGGTTTTACAAGGTCCATCATAAGGTAACCTCTAAACAGAAAAGCAATGAATTGTGCCTATGCAGAAGAAAAAGTATTCAAGGAAACACACAAGGCATTGTGAGAAATATATTTAACAGTCATCAGTCCGGCTTTAATTTTTCTGACACCTCATTAGTGTGTCCATTGCCTTGAACTCTGATCACCAACTTCAGGTGTGAGAGGCACGGTGTTGCCTGAGGGCACATCTCTGCCTGAGGGGTGGAAGCGGGGAGTTTTCCCTTTGCAGGTCGCAGGCCCAGCTGAGCAGTGGGTGAGAGTGACCTGCCTGGAGGGCCAGAAATGCGCAGAGTTGTCTCCAGAAGACAAACATCATGGGCAGCAGCTTGGAAGCTCCCTCTGTCCCTGTTGCAATAGGCTTGGCAGGACTGTCCCAGCACTGCACTGTCTCCATACCACAATAATATCTTTCTGCTTGGATAACCCTTCTGAGATCTCCAGCTTGACAACCAAGTGCTTGGAGGATGCTTTTCTTGTCCACCTTTATTTCTGAGAGCCACTGCTGTGACTTGCAGGCAGGTTCCCAGTCTATTTCATGATCCATGTTTGTCTCTCCTTCCTGTGCTATGCTGATCAAGAAGGAAAGAGAGGTATAGAAAGGTGGGCAGACAAAGGAGGGAAAAGTTTATGAAAACAAGCAGGCCAGGCTCTATGCACATTGGTAGTCTACCAATGGCCATTCCCTACTATCCCTGAAGATATAATGGCCCAGAAACATCAGATTTTCTCTATTTTTATAATTCAAGTCAGTTAATTCAAGTTATTTTAAAAAAATAACTTCAGTCAAATATCATCATTTATCTACCTGCATGACATGGATGAGACAGCACACTAGTTTTGCTCGTGTTACTTTTTATGTACTTGGAAACCAGGGACAAATGCACATATATGTAGAAGCAATAAATGTAAAAGCTCCTCTACTTTAAGTGCCTCTTTGAATTTTCCACTGCTCATGCAAAATGATTTTTGTCAATACTTTAATTTCAGTTGAGAAGGGTGGAATCAAAGAAAGAGTGACACCCAGAAAAACTGTTGTCAGCAAACTGATGACTACATACCATAATTAATAAATAATGTAAAGAATTAAGAAGCTTGATATAAATGCTGTTGTATTTTTGTGAGTTTAGTGCTAAAGAATCAAGGATGGGAAGACATACTAAGATAAATATTACAATATTCATCACTGTATGCAATTGTGAGATGCATCATATACATAAATGATCATTTCTGTAATCATAAGAATATTAATGCAGCATCTAATAAATAAAATAAGCACCAAAGGACATGAATATGACCTTAAAATCCTTACTCAGCTGTCCTATTAACTTTCTGAACACCACTGAAAGTGTGTGTCAGCTGCTTAAATTAAAGGGAGAGTAATTAAAATTACACAAATAATAGGTGACTGGGGTCAGTCTCCATCACCCTATCTCCTATATTTCAGAGTATTTTACATTTTTTCCATCAATATGCAATCTTAATTTTCCTTACACATCTCTCAGGTACTCTTGGTTTAAAAACAACACCATAAGAAGCAGAGCTGTTGACTGATGGTCAAAGAACAGGTTTTTGGGGCCATACTCTTAAATCCTTCTCATAGTGTATGAGACAAGTCAATTTCTCAGTATCTTTGAGTATCACTGTACTTTGTCATCCTTCTTTTAAAATAAGCACTTTTAGTAGAAAAAAAAATGAAAAGAAGAAAGAAAAATCAGATCTATATTTCAGATCTATACCTAAGATCCCTTTTTCCATGAAGACAGCTTACACACAGCAAACGAGCAAAAAAGTCATACTCTTATACTCTTTTCTGGGACATTAAAAGTCACGGGTAGAATAGAGAATGCCTTGATAATAATCCAGACTTTTGTATTTTTACTGTAATAAGAGTAATAATAGCAATAATCACAATAATAAAGGACTTGAAAAAGTGAGACTGGGAATTGAACCAGACAAGACAAGCGAAACCCCAAAGGCAGCAATATCTCCCCATAGGGTCCTGACCAGGAATAGTTCTTTCCTCAGAAAACATTGAGAGGTTTCTCTTAATGCCAAAGCTTTTCACAGTCTTTGCTGGAAGTCGTTGCACAGGTACAAATTATTTAATAATAACCATGCTGACAATTTATGGGCATTCTAATATTGTCCATAAAAGAGGATTCTGAGGGCATGGTCTAAGCACAGCATCTAATATGTGTCTTCAGCAGCTCTTGGATTACAAGAAGTAAGTGGAGCTATTTTGTCCTGGTAGTATTATGTATTGTTAATGAAAGGCTTATGTAAAGCCTTTCAAGACTCATGTACTGACTTGTTAGAACTAACAGTGGACATTTGCCTAATTTTACTGACCTCAGTCCTGCTTCATAGCCCTCCCTGCATGATGGGGTCCCTTAAATGTTTTATAAAATTCACTCTTAATTAATCATAATTATTTTGCCAAACGATTTAGCAGAATTAAAAGTATTCAGTTCTCTTCCTCCGTAGTCCCACCTTGGCAGGCTCTAGGTCAACATTTTTTTTGTTGAAGGGATGTTGTGTTCTGGCTTAGATTTCTATGTGCTTATTAAGCCTCTGATTTCAGTGGGAACTCCAGAGGCTCATAGTGACTTCTGCTGTTACGGCTATTAGCGCTGTAGCTCTGGAGAGCCATACAGGACATTTGCTGTATTAGGCCTGAGGGTAAGCCCAACTCTCTCATCTGGAAGAGGTATTCTGATCAATGGATGAGTATGAATGATTCATAAAATCAGCCCCGAATGAGTAGAACAGGAATTCTTCCGCAATACTGGTATAGGAGTGAGAGAAATATAGGTGATCACAAATAGAAGTTGGCAGAAGCGGCTTTAGCAGTCTCGTATCACTCTCATAGACTACAGCTCTTACCTTGTCTTTCCTCCTAGAATTGCATCAGGTGCAAGCTCATCAAAACTGTAAGTTTTGTCACAGAAGCTAAAGAGCAGTAAATCAGGGCATAAAAAATATAACAAACAAACCAACCAACCAAACTCACAAAAACAAATCAAACCCAAAAAAGGTAAGTTGCCCCACTCTATAACTACTTTATACTTCATAGTTACTAAGTGGTCATAAATATCTCTAGCTCTGGTAAAATACCAAGGCAGCATGGTGTATATGTTTAACACACTAGTGTTACTTACTATGGAAAAATGGGCTATGGAAAAATCTAAGACTGAAGATTTTCAACAGAGAGCAATGAAGTATTTGACACAAAATAAGATTAGATTAAACCAAACCAAAGAGATTCAGCCATTCTGCGTCTCTCTCCCCTCCTTACCGTCTCTGAAATTCTCCTTTATAAATCGCTCTACAGAAATCTTACTCTGCATGATATTGAATTTAGATAGGATTCAGCTATGCCACTTAACCAGCTATTACAGATGATGGAGAGTCCCTCCCTTTTTGAGAAAATTCAGAAAAGTACAGTTCTGCCTCATGGCAGAAGAGCACAGTAGTGGCTACACACTCCTCTTGCCAGAGCAAAGTAAACCTCCCTCCAAATCATGGCTTCTTCTCAGAAAAGAAGTGAGAGGCTAAAATGCACTCCCTCCCCATACCTCATACCTTTCACGATGAGAGCAATTCAGTATAGGCTTGCTGCTGTGTAGGGTGGCTTCTTGCAAGCTGGGCCTTGGATGTGCATGCTTGGAGGTCACATAGGGCCGTCAGCATCCAGCTACCTTCTGCACAGCTGTTCTGCGTGGAGAAAGCCAGCAGCTCAGTGGTAGGGCACTGACTGACAGAAGAGCCTTGGCTAGTTTTTTGGTCTACAGGTAAACTTTGGAGGCTTTCCTGAGTGTTTAATTTCCTTCTTCAGGTGGTTAAGGAGATGTAGTAAATTTATTCTTCAAGTATTACATATGGATTTACTAAGTGAGCCAATGCAAAAAAAGAAATATCTCTCTCTGTGCCCCCCAACCCCGCGACTTTTCCTTCATTCATCTCTTTTCCTTGTGGTTTTGTCATTTCTCAGTAAAACTGGAGAAAGATGGGAAATGTCGTTTCTTACAAAGTCATTGCCAGTTAGAATGTCACTGAACTCAAAAAGACTTTATTGTGGTCCTCCTAGAAATCGTCTCTCTCAGACACTATCCTAACCACTACCTTTTTGTGATGACTGAATTTAGGAAGGAAATTCTCATTTTAAACAGTCTATTTTTATAGCAACTTATCAAACAGTGGCCTTTAGCTGTTGTTCTGTGACAGCCACTCTATTAAAATCCTGATGTAAACAAGTGGAGAAGGTGAACTAGAAGTGCAGATATTTGCACAGCATTACTGTCAGGTAAAATTTTAAAGATAGGTTTTATGAACCCATTATTTGCAGTCAAGGCTTTTGACTACAGCATCTGAAATCATTTAAGTAGACAAAGTGTTTTGTCAAAACATACTGCTGGGAGTCAGTATGTAGCTTCTTTTTATGTAATTCAATTTGGTTCTGTTGTTTGCATGAAAGTGGGATATCTAGCTGGGCAGCAATAGTGGTGCTGTGTATGATCACAATATGGTGACTTTCCAGTGTAATTAACATTAAATGCCTTTTGTTTTCATTTAGTGCTTAATGCATGCATAATTGCAGTGTATATACAGACCTACCAAGGTAGATGCTTGAGGGCTTTTAAATACAAGCAACAAACCCCAAGGACTTTACAGTTATCTTCTTAGGAGTGGGAGATGCACAAGAATGCATGCCTGCTTTATAACCATGAATCTTTGTGTCCTGACAAGCTTTGCTTGATGTAACATTTGAAAGAGATGGGCACTTTAAAAGAGGCAGAGCTATTGCTGCTCTTTCAGCTCTGAGCCCCCTGGCTGAGATGATGCTGAGCAGGACTGCCCTGTGACATGCTATGGGGACTTGCTATGCCCCTCCGAGCAGTTGTTTAACAGCAGCATTGTTAGAGCATGATATGTGCTAGCAAACCTTCTTCCTCCACCCCAGAACACCACCTTAAGTGTGCTGAGATTGTGCATGAGGCATCTTTTGAAAAGCATAGCCTAAATGCTCACCAAATATTCTCTCATTCACTTAGGAGACTTGCTGGTCTGCATGTTTCCAGCTCCTCTACTTCACCTGGAGCAGCAGCAGGCACAGAATGTGACCCAAGGAGTTAACAGGAGGTTCAGTAAACCTGCTTCTGCTGGCTGGGGTTTTTCTGAGTACTCTCAAATGTACTTTGAGAAAGTTGGGAAAAGATATAACTGTAACAATTCCAAATGTAATTGCCAAATATACTTCACTTAGCTACTACTGTCAATAGAAACAGTGATAACAGGAGGAGGGGACAGCATTGAGCTCCTCACACGCATTAACATACCACTCTGATGTACCTTGTGTACTATTGTATGTATGCTATAGTTTGGAAATGTCCCATCAAACAGAACACATAGGGGACAGTAAGCTATAGCACAAAAGCTGCAGGACATGGAGATCAGATCTTTTCCATTAGCATATTGGTAGACCAGTACTAGATAGATGGAAAAATATGAGGAGATATGAGAAAAGGAAAGCATTTACCAGACAGTAGCAATGGTGAGTGTAAGGAGAGAAAGATAAGCAACAAAAACGTTGTCAGATAAAAGGACAATAACTCGGTGCAGTAAGATGATAAGTCTTTTAGTAGATCCTTCCCATCCAGCTCTTCCTTTTAGAACTTCATTTTGATCTGCTAAACATCAAAATCAGATGAACTGTGTAAATTGCTCAGGCATCCTTTGCCCAGACATAATCCTACATTTCTGCACATAAATCAGATCATTATATTAGTTATTACATAGGGTAGGGATTGAGAAAGCTAACAAAAGCAAGAAATCCACAATCACTAGTATATGTTACTAAGAGCTTGCCTGCACAACCATGTAATACCACTGCAGCTGCATCAGTTAAGAAAGTTATTAGAACAGTCTTCTACTACGTATACAGTTTATTTGAAGATAATTCCTACAATAGGGTAGCATCTCCCTGCAAACCTGGTGCTTTTATAGCAGTACACCCTGGACTAATATTGTAATAGGACTAAAAAACCTCTTCCGTGCATCACCCAAGCCACACAGACGTAATTTTCATCTATTAATAATTCCACATTTCAGTCCAGTACTCCCTTCCTTTCAAAATTAGTCCTGGTTGTACCATTTAATCGCCACTGTTTTCTAAGCCAATTACTTGGAGCAGTATGGCCACTGGTAGCGTACCAGCCTCAAGTCCTGTTCTGCCACAGCTGCAGAAGGGGCACTGAACTGGCATGACACCAGCTGTTTGGCCCGGATCCAGCAAAGCACTTAAACACCTGTTCAACCTAAAGTATATGAGTAATCCCATAGAAGACAAGATGATAAATTCTTTGAACCAATACCTGCTTAGATCCATAGACTGTGAAAACAGACGGGAACATCTAAACATCTTGTCTGACCTCCTGTATACCACAGGGTTTCTTTGAATTCAGTCTTGCTCAATCTTGCCTTTCTTTCAGGATAAAAATGTCCAGCTCTAATGTTTAAATTTTCAGTGACGGAGAAACTACCACAGTTCTAAATAAATAGTTTTAATGATTACCAGTCCTTAGCAGGACAAATTTATACCTTTTTTCAATCAAGACTTTACAAGGTCCTTTGGATTCACTGAATATTGTGTTTTATTCATTAGACTGAAGAGGCATGTATTATCACATTCCTTTCTTATATACATGCGTATAGACTGCAATTAAATCAGCCCTTAGTTTTTACTTTGACAAATTGATAGGCAGTGCTCTCAGAGTTTCTCAATACATAGCAGATTATTTGGGCTTTAATCATACTCCTGTCTCTTCTCAGACTCCTCTTGTATTGTTCTGCGTCTCTACAAGTCTGGTTTTTGGAATAAGACACAGTATTTCAGGAAAGGTCATTGCTCACCATAGAGGCAATAGAGATGCCTACTTATAGTCCCTTTTCTCTTTACCAGAGGTAAGACAGAACCTTTTGGCTTCATGGTCACACTGAAATTTTACACAGAACCATTCTTCACCTGCCAGTCCTTTCAGTGTAATTGTTTTCTAGGACAAGTGCAATCTCCTTTAAGTGCCCACACATGTTCTTTGTTGTTCCTCAGTACATGATCTTACCTTTGCCAAAATGCACAGTTTGACTGTGCCCCACTTAATTGTACTCTATAAGTTTTCATTATTCCTTCATCTCTTATAATTAATATCTCTTATATTTCTACAACTTACTGAGACTCTTTTCTTCCACATCACGAATTAAGATTCCAAATATAGTAAGATTAACAACACAATAGAAACATCCATACTCAGTGGATGATACAGCATTTCCAACTACATTTTGAGACCAACATCACGTTTAACCATTTAATACATACCGTATTGATTCTGTAATATTCAGATTTTGTAATAAAAAGTTGGGTGGTATCAATTCAAAGCACTTCACACAAAAACCATAATTTCTCCCTATATATGTATAACATCCTAAAGTTTTCATCAAACGATATCAAGTTATTCTGATGAGATCTAGGTTTCATTAACCCTTATTGATTGGTTTAAATTCTGTCACTCTCCTTGCATAAAGTTACAGTTTCAAGATCACTCTATTATTTGCTTGTAATTTCTATATAAAAGAAACTCCACCTTGAGTTCCAAAATACAAAAATATATTAATAACAATAATAATAGCTATTATTATTATTGTTGTTGTTGTTGTTGTTGTTGTTATTATTATTATTAAATTTACTTGTTTAAACAGTTTGTGGTAGAAGTATGGTGAACAAAGAAGGGGATCCATTGTTGTGGAGAGAGACCATGGGCTGAAGAGATACATTGAGAAGTTTAATTTCTCAGAGGTAAGCAAAGGTTGAAATAAAAAACACCCAGAGGGAAAAAAAAAGAGCTGTTTCTAAGGCAGAAAGGAAAGGATCAAAAAGGCTGTTTTAATGAAGAAGGAAAAGGGGAGAAAAGGAGAAAAAATCAATTAGCAGAGATGCTTGGAAAGACTATCATACAGAGCAGGGGGGGTTGCTAGGAATGACAGAAGTATATTCAAGGTACTCCTAATGCTAAATAAAAGATTCCAGATTGAAGGATGAGTGACAGAAGGCAGCACATGAGAGCAAGTCAGTAGCCTTGTGTAAGCACTGCTTCTGTGTATCTAAATAGTAATGATAGTTAATCATGGGTTTACACAGGAAGAGCAGAAGCCTTAGCACATACAGAGTCTGATCTCATGAAATCTATCCATGTACATAAGCCATTTCACCTAGCATTTCAGTTTCCTTTCATGCATCTTACCCAGAGACAAATAGGAAGCAATGTCACAACTCACGGATGCTATTGACAAACACAGAAAACTACTTGAAGTTGGCAATGTGAGGACATTTCTCTTTCCCCAAAGGAGAGTACTTAAAAAAGAAGAAGGGGGGGAAAAGTAGTCTTTGGAGAAGGACAGGTTTAACAAGATCTTTTCTGTTTGCTCCATCCCCCTGTGAGAGTTCAGAGCACTGGAATTTCTGCAGGCCTCTGTTTGAAAATAAGGGCCTAATGAAAAGGTATATGCATGGCTTGCTACCCTAAACTAGTCCTCCTAGAATATCCTGGGATTTGCCAAAGCACTAAATGACGTTGGCATAGAACGCTTTAAGGGAAAAGTCACATTTTATTCTTTGCTTTTCAGTATTTAGAAATGTAGTTTCAGTTTCCTTTGTGTTTTTTGTATAAAGGAAATTCATTTTGAATAGAGATGGGTCCATTTCTTTTGGTTTGATCTCAATGGATGCTGAAGCTGGACTGCTGCGCCTTCCAACTCTTGCAATTTCTGGGGGTAGAGAGGGCAGCTGGGTTTAGATGAAGAGGACAGAGGAACAGTAAAAAAAGAAATATCTAACATGGAGAATCTCAATTGCTGAGAAGAGCAGGGTTAATGTGAGGCCTAACTATTTCTATGAAGAGTAGGTACAATTAGAACTTTTGCTAACTTGCTACACTGTCTAATTTGTTTTCAAGTCAAGCAAATTTCCTCATAGGCATTTTAACCCATAAATCTATTTCCATTCCTGAAGATCAACCCATATAGATGTCCAGATGTAGGCAGGACATTGCAGACACATGGTTCCAGGGAATGCATGCCACTCAGTGGAGAACTGGGTCCTGGGAGATCACAGGTAAGCCTCATTTTGCATACATCAGCTCTGCCTTTGGATATATTTTTTTGTCATAATAGCTTTTCAAATACATGGTAGAAGCACAAAAACCCACTGCTGTTCAGGGAAGTTCTGCATGTGCTCAGACACCTTTTCTTTCTTTGCTTTGGATCTATTCCTTCCCCAGTGGTAAAGCATAGTGGGGAATCCTATGATGATAGAAGCAGTCGATGCCTTTGTAAGAACAGAGAGCTGTCTTTACCACAAGTATGCCTTTAGTTCAATAAACAACCTAGATCTGCACCTAATTTTCCACTGACGGATCTAATACCAGCAGAGAACGTTTGCAGCATGGTACAATGCTAGTCTTTTTAGCTAGACATTTCCTCGACTGTAGGGAGGCTTTTTCTTCCTTCTAGCATGGAAGGGGACGGGGGATTCTATCATCTGTGATCTAAACTAAATGATACTTTTTTATAATGCAAATAATCTTCTACTAGGCTCAAATATTTGATACCTAAATCAAGAAAATAAGTTAACGCAATCAAAAAAACAAAAGGAAAAAAGAAAAAAGAAAAAAAAAGAGAGAATAGCCAAAAGAAGAATTTGGGGATCAGATGCCTGGCACTAGTAAATCAGAATAATCATTTTGCGTGCTACAGAAAATACGTAGGAATAGCCTAATTTTTCTGGATACCCGCAGTCTACTAGGTAACTTGCTGAGAAACTGCAATACAAATTGTGATGTTGTCCCAAGTGGCCCTGAGAAATTAAGATATGCTCAACATTTTTTAAAATTGACAGTCAGTTCTGGCTTTGTCTGTGCAATTGTACAAGTTTGGGAGAGAACTATTCTTTTGTAACTAATGTTGAAATTTATCCTAAATGTCTTGCATCATTATTACCTATTGACTGTGGTGAAGGAAAAGACATTTTAAGAAAATATGTTTCAATGACAGAGCAAAATAAACAGTGGAACATATAACTGGTAACTCATTAAATAAGAAGTCCATGCTTTTATCTGGCTCTTCAAACACTTTTAGGCACTTCAACAAGATTAGAAAAACACTTTTATGCCAAAAAAGAAACTCCTTTAATCACTTCTCTTCTAAGATACCTGCATGAAAAGAGGAGAATTAACCTCTCTGTTGCCACTACTCCTTTTATTGCAAAAAAGCATTAGTAACATTTCTAATTCATTTGGTTCTGTCCGATGGAAACAGCTATGTTTTCAGAAACATTACTCATACAGGAAGATACTTTCAAGCACGTATCTTGCTGGGATATTATTAGTATACACTAGACCATCATTAGTCTACTCTAATGGAACAGCAAGAGCCCCGGATCTCCCAAGTGCCAGAGACAAGGCCAGTCTATCACGTTCTTTATGGTTCAAGACTACTTTTGCCTTTGTAGTTTTATTTACCTTATTGCATTACAGAGAAGGGAAAAAACCACTCACAAACTTCTAGTCATAACAATTTAAAGAGTAAATGAAAGCCAACAAGGAGAGAAGGTATGAACAAGTAGGAGCCACCATCATACATGTGCATCCCACTACGTAGAAACTATGTAGAAAATAGCTGCTGCAGTGTAAAATGACAAAATAATTAAATGATGTGGTCAAAACCAGATCAAATATATATATGTACATTTTATATATATATATATATATA
>NW_010198070.1:0-19308 GCF_000695765.1 Mesitornis unicolor | reverse complement strand
TCTTCTCCAACCGAGCGATTCTGTGATTCTATAAAAGGTGTATGAGTAGATTTGGTTGGTTTTGCAGTGCTGTGTAATCCTTCCCCAAACACAGTAACCTCCCCAGCAGATCCACACAGCTTGCTCAGCCGTTGTAAGATGCACTAGTCGTATGTGTTCAGACTTGACTCTTTCCTCAAGTAAGCAGATGAAGTAACTGTGCTCAAAACAAGTCATATTTCCTTGCTGGAAACCCTGTTGCATGGGGGTTTCCTTGCACTCCCTCAAGGCAATGACAATCCCATTCTGCCTGACATAAGACAAATGAGCACACAGGCCAGTTATTGCCGCCTTCTTGATGTTCTTTGGTGTCTTCATCTCCACCCAGACCTTGTGTTACTGAGAACCAGTGATCATCTTGCACAAGACAGCTAGCTTAGCCCTTGGAATCAAAAGCTGTGCAGGAAGGGTTTTCCGGACCACCTAGTTTTTAAAAGCTACCTTTGTTTTTCCCTTGGAATGCACAGTTTCACATCCACTTCAAACCCCATCTCTGGGGCCTATCAATAAAAGGGATGAGTTTCCTCCATCCATAACCACAGACCCTCCTTTGTGTTTATATCATCTGTATGGTGAAAACGATCATTGGACTTATCCAGCTGAGAATGAATTTGGCAACAAACTAACAATGAATTTTCTGTGCGAAGTCTTCCCTGTTTTGCTATGTGATGGCAGAAGGCACTGTTGGAGAAATAAGAAATAAATTGAGGCTGGCATGGACCCAAGGCAGGGCAGCACCCCAGACTTACATTCACTGGAGTCACTGAGCATCACCAGTCTTGGAGGTTACTGATCATTATTTATCTCAGCAAGAACATTAAATCTCATCCTTACCCTCTCAGTACAGTGCTGCAGTGGGTTAGGCTTTCTCCTTCACCACAAATCTGATTCATTGCTGTTGTCAATGCCATTCCCAAGAGCTATTTTACTATTAGGCAGGGCATCCTCCTAGTCTGCCTAACCCAGCACACCTGCATCACAAGGAGTGTTGTTTCAAATCTGTTTCTCCCCACTATTTTATATCCTTAAAATACGCTGCTTCTGTTCATTTCTTCCTAGCTTGTCAATGCCTTTGGAGCTCATAACTGAGGCAGGTCTTTAATGTGAAGCGCGGTAAGCTCAGGAACAATAAAAGCAGAAGTTTGAGAAGGGAACAGCAGCTTGAAAGAATGGGACACATGCACATCTTTACTTTTCTGGATACCAGCAAATTTCTGTATGCCACACCAGTTCTGCTGAACTGCTTCTGCAGTGCCATGTTTCAACACAAGCACAACAGATACTGCATCTCTATACCAACTTGGATGCCTTGCATGATGATTCAGTTTCAGGCATAGACGTTTATGCTTTGTGGAATTTGGGTTCAACAGACTTACCCTTCATAGCAGATGTTACCAAAAAAGCAGCTGAGACCACATATTGATTTTCAGCATAACACTCTAGTTACAAGATGTTGGTTCCTTTCCACGTTTTTTTCATGTGCCATTGTGTTCTGGATCCTATGGGACTATCTTTTCAGAGCCAGGTAATTCAGTTAATGTTCACGTGCTCCCTGTTAAACACAAGGTATTGTACAATAGCGTATATTTTTCATCCTTGTTTTCCAAATCATTACGTTTCAAGAATCGCCTTCTACTTGCACTGGTAACAAAACAAAACCACACTCAAGTCTGCTGCTGCATAATTTTTCTTATCAAAGTCCTTTTCCCATAAAACCTTATGTTGAAATATTCAACAACCTTAGGAAACCAAGTGACTTCCCCGGCCCGCAATTACTGCCTACTAGGAGCTCGCTATTTAAAGTCCCTTATTTAAAATTAGACCTTTAGAACATTTGGGATTTATCTTACAATAAACCAACAGATGAGGTTCCTCCTTGTCCCTGCAGCTGGTCGTGAAACTGTCAGGAGAGAGTTATGCACTTCAAGAAGGCATAAATCACATAGTTAATCATATTTAAACCTACAGAAGTTAGACAGGAATCAGTTAAAGGCACAAAACCAATCTAGCAGCCATTGCAGCTGCCCTTTTTGAAAATCCATCATTTTGAAAAAGATAAGCATCCAAGGAAAAACAAATGCCTTTTGCTTGAATGCACACAATTTCCAATACAGAGTGGTTGCCTTGAAATCCCAGTTCTAAGTAATTTAACTTGCTTGCAGATGGGCAAGTGGTTTTGTTTTGGGGCTTTGGGTTTTTTTTCCTGTTTGGTGGTTTTTTGGGGGGTGGAGAACTGTGAGACTTTTTTTTGGTTGATTTTGGTTTTCGTTTAGTTTTTTTGTGTGGTTTTTTGTTTTGTTTTGTTTTTTTAATTATACTTGCAAAGTTCCCTGTCTTGCCTGCTTCAACAGAGATTGTTGGAAGAGAAGGTTTTTCCAGTCTTCTAAAATCAATTAGATATTGAGCGAATACAGACTTGGGCTCAGAGGAGATGTACAAACTTCAAGCCTGAGTTTTCAATTTGCAGCTGAAGATTTTAAGTGTAAAACTTTCTGCAGTCAGAGATTTTTTTGAATCCCATATTAGAATTTCTGTCAGAATTTTTCTTGTGGCTGTTACTTAGGAACTTGGAGCAAGTGAAGTATAGCTCTAGCCAAGCAAAACTGCAGAAAGCAGGGCCTGGCACAAAAACAATTTACTGCTTGATTGAACTTTGGTGAGGTAGGGGGATGGGAATTCAGTTCTACACAGGGATAAACCCAAGCCTATTACCTTTATGTATCTGTTATGTTAGACTTTTTTTTAAAGAACAAAAATTGTGGTGGGTGAGAAAAAGAAGGAGAAAGAACAAGGTGAAGAATAAGAAATTGAACCTGAGTCTGTCTTGTACCGGGTGAGTGCCAAAATTAGCTGTAATACTGGCTTCTCTGGCATCTTTTTTTAAAAAAATATTTCTTAAGTAGTTCCATTTTATATAAAGATATATACATTGCGGAGGAGGGCTTATTCCTCATTGTATCCAACATCCAAGATAAATGGGTATGCTGCGGCAACTGGACTGTGGGAGCATTTTGCACCAAGGCCCAGTGGGCATTGACTGTTTACACAGAATGGAAGATCTACAGTAGGAGAAAAAGAGACCAGCCCACCAGTAAGACTGCTGGGAAGCTCAGCCACTTAGTACGCTGGCACTGTGTATGATGTACATTCACCTTTGATCAGGAAAAGGGGAACATGAAACTTGCTCGTATTATGGAAGTGCCTTAAGCAATAGACTTTTCTGCTGTGAATTTTCTTCTCTGTGCCTCTCATCCTGTCTCTGTTATTTTTTATCTCTTTTTTAAACTGGAAATTCCATTTCTCTTGGTGTAACTTGTTTTGTGCCTGGTACTGTTCTATGGAAAGTTTTGCTCTTCGATAGTTCCTAACAAAAGAAATAATTTCAATAGAAAACCCTTGATCAAGCTGTAATTGGCATGCTGCATCCCAGAGCGCTTCTGTACAGAGAGTACATATTGCTATGCTCTACTCCTTATGATCCTCAACTCTAATTAAAGATGCCATGCCATCTGTGAAACAGTTGCAGCAAGAAATGTGAAGGCAACTCCAATTACAGTATAATCACTTCTAGTCTAAATGTTTCTTTAATGCTCCCTTTTTTTGTCTCCAGATAATTTGGGAGTAAAATCATTCGTGCAAACACTTTTTGGGTATGGCTGTTTCCAAAATGTCTGAATAGTCTGTGCTATTTAGAAAGTCAGATTAGATAATAGCGCTCCCTTCTGACCATAGGCCCTATTTAACATTTAACATTTCCTAAACCCTTTTCCTTCACCCCTTCCAAAGCATTAAATACAGGCTTGACACTGCAGGAGCTCTGTGTGGAGTACCTCTTTGTCCTCTTCCTTTCTTTGTATATATTTTCAGCTTTCCAGAGACATTCTGGGATAACAACATGTGTAGTGGAGGTCTATCATCCCAGGAGAGTAGGCTTAGCTAAAACAGGTCTGAATTCACAGTGCACTCTGCTATTTTGGAGAAAAGATCTGTAGAACTGTCAGGAGTGGTAAAGGGAATTGGTTAGATAATGCTAAGGAGACAGATTTGTTAGAGGAAAAACTTCCTCTTTCATTTCAGAGGATGGTTTAAAATTTTGCAGAAAAGTAGAGCTTTTCTATGATAGTCCCCAGCACCTGCTGGTGTCCAGCAGATGGTGCTGAGGAAAGCAGATGCTTCTGATTTATAAAAACTATAGTGGGTGTTATTACTGGGTATGCTTCTCCCCAGTGCATGTAGCATGAAAGAACCTTCCTCAACCATCAGCCACTGGAGATGTAAAAATTATAGCTCTGTTCCCCAACCAGGTATGTAACCTTCCCTGGGGAAAGTTATGCTCCACACTTAATTTAGCATAGAGTCATAGATCTCCATCTATTCTAAAACTGCAAAGTCAGCTAGAGGTACTTTGTGAAGTGCATTCTATGCACTGTGAGGTAGGGGTTGGACTAGACTAGCACAGCTGTACCCCAAAAGCCATGATTTTGCTTTGCACAAATTTACCAGAAAGAGTTCTACCTTTGGCTTGTACTGACAATGATTTTATTAGCTGGCTGTACAGTACATTGCAGGCAGAGCTGAACAAGTAGATTAAAAAATTTGAAAGCACTTGTGACATCAAGGAATAGATTAAATCAGTAAGACAATTGAATCATATTTGCAGCAGAAGATAGTATTGCAAAATGAATAAATGCAAGGGGCATTTTAGCTGCCTTGTTTGTTCTATACTTCAAAATACTGAGGCCAAAAATACTGGAAGTCTCTGCTGCTCAAAATGTCAGTTTGAATGGTTGTCTAGGACTATCAAGGCTCCTCTGAAAGTAAATGGTATAAAGGCTTCAGTATCAATAAAATTTGAGACGTGGAGTCTTTACAGACCTTGTTCCATAAAGGCTGATCCAAAGTACTTGGTGGAAAGGGGATGGGCGAAATACCCATATTTACTTATAATAACTATTCTATTTGTACCTTATCCATGGTTAGTCCTAATAGTTAATCACCTTACTGGATTGCTCAGATATCTGGACAAGAACAACAACATAAGTCCCATTTTATACTCTGAGAAAAACCAGTCCAACATAGAGCAGAACTGGAGCTACAGAAGATCAAAGACTACATGAATCAAGGTTGAGCAACATGTACTACGGGACTCATGAGAAAAGCAATGAGCATGAAGCTAGTGAGGTGTGTGGCTTCAGGAAGTAAGGTGCTGCCATGGAGGACCCCAAGGAGATAGTGGAGAAGGTGGCAAGAGGCAGCTATTGCAGATAGTGCAAGCACTTTTTTGTGAAAGATCAACTCATTTGGAGATCTTTCAACAAAGTCTGCTCTTTGCTTGGATGGGAAAAGTAACGGGCGTTGTCTTGGAATCACAACTAAGGCTGTTATGTTGATTGGGGTTAGAACTTATAAACATGTGTTCAGTTCCTTGTTTCATGCAAATTCTTTCTGTGACAAGTAAACCATCTAACCTCCCTGTTTCTCACATCTCTATCTATAGTATGCAGATAAAAGCCATTGCATTATTCCAGCATGGACTTAAATAAATTAAAGAGTGGGAGGATCTTTTCTAGCAGTAGTAGAAGGTAGAAGAAAATATGCTGGACATAATGAAGAATGGATACTCCTGGAGAGGGAGAAAAAGATTGTCTTTTAGAAAGTAAATACAACTAGAAAGCCTGTAATTATCTGATGTTTAAAGACAAAACACAGATATTCTCTCCCCCCTCCTTCCCTCATCCTTGGTTCTCTGAAAACTATTTCAATTCAGCTGTTTACTGGTTTGGTATTAATGTCTTGCTGTAGGCTTACCAGGCCTTATTTCTTGTTTGCTTTGATATGGCTCTAAGTGATAACATCACATCCTGTGTTAATTTGGCTTGGAAAGAAAAGTACCGGATGGTTCCATTCTGTAATTTGCAGAATAAAATAAAGTACCCATATCCTCAATGGATAATCAGAATATTTAGCACCTTAATGCTGGGCTTAGCAAGCTGAAATATCAACACATACTATCCAACAAAGTTCAGTGAGGGGATTCCTATGTTGTGCTGTACTGTACAGGAAAACCAACTGGAGTCCTCCAAATGTGGTGGTCACAGTAGTGCAGCAGACATCTGCACTAGTAATTCTGCCTTGCATATGCTGCTGTGCCTGCATGGCTGATCTGTTTTGGTGACTTGCTGTAGGAATAAATGTGTGCATACAAGGAAACAACATTGCAAAGGAGGGGTCAAGGCTGGGATCTGATGTGCTACAAATCTGGATGTAGAGGATGCAGAGAGACTGCAACCCAAATGGAGTTTGCACTGCAGGGCAGGATGCCTGCTGGGAGCCTGTGTGCTGCCATCAGTACTGCAATGCCCATGAGCCGTGACTTGCCTGGAGAGCTGCAATAGGCACTTCTCCCAGAATGCAGAATTATTATTTCACCAGGTCAAAATCTACAGATTAAGTGTAAAGCCCTTGCCCTCCACCTTTATGGTCAGGGCCTGTTCTTTGAACACTCTGCTTGCATTTAGTGTAAGGGCTGCTGACACACAAAAGGAGTATTTTCTTATCTGTTAAAGTGCCTTTTCTAAAGACACTGCATATTCAGCAGCATTTAAACATATATAAACCCAGCTGCTTGTATGTCCAACGAAAAAATGAGTTTAGTATTTTGATAAATGGCAGAAGAGCCCTCTATATATTTCAAACCAAAATGACAGAATAACTTGGCATATTTTCCTAGCATGGTCACATGGTATTAAAAATGTTTTGTGGAGGAATTATTTTAAGCTATAAAATATTCTGTTTGTTTTTTCTGTCTACTAAGATAACAGCAGAATGTTTTGTCTACACATATCCAGTCTTCATTAGCTGCTGGAAGAGGCAAAACTGATTCAAACTTCTTGGAACTTCAGCTCAGAACAGTCATAATTTATAATGCTTTGGGTGAGAAGTTTCCAAGAAAGGAACTTTAATAATAGAGAGTTTTGTTGCGTTTCTTCTTTTTTCCTAGGGTTCTTGGTGTTTAGCATATACTTTGTACTAATTGCTGTGAGCGGTCGCGCTACTTTTCTTTGGTTTTGTTTCCATCTGTATGCCTAGACCTCCTGCTCATAGCTGAACTGTTAGTGCTATTAGTCATCTTGCTGGTGGTTATCTTTATTAGGGTAAGACCTTGATGCCATTTAGGAATATGATTGTTTTTCATTAGATGCAGTACAAGAATAAGACAGTCAATGGCTGAAGACTTCACAGTTTAAGTATGCCAGAAAGCAGAGCAATGGATTATAATAAACAAGCAGAATAAACATTACATAGAGACAGCAGGTTTTTTATTTGGTTTGTTTAATTTGATTTGGTTTATTGCATTTGTTTAAATTTTTAAGTAGGTGGTGCTCAGTAAAAATGGAAGGAGGTTGAGATCATTTGATTAGGAAAACAAACACTAGAGAAGACATGGGATGGGGAGCACTGAAGTGAACCCAGAAGGGAATAAGACAAAGGGAAATAAGGCAAACAGATATGCTAAAGGCTAAAGTGAAGTGTCAAGAGAAAGTTGAAAAAAAAAAAAGATACGGATTGAAAACTAAATAAAATTCCTGAAGACATCTGAACACATGGCATTATCAGTTGGAATTGTACTGCTCAGTCTCCAGTTTAGATGTGCATTTTGTTTAGAAAGTCTTGTTGATGTTTCTAACACTAACTTGCTTCATGGCACCCATGCAGGTGCTGGTAGAGGGCTGGGGCCATTCTTGTACTGCTTGAGTAGTCTTCCTCTGTGGTACCAGTGCTTCTAGGCTGTTCGCAGTCTCCACAAGTTTAAAGACAACTGTGGATTTTTCTATTAAGTATGAGGGAGCAGACCAGCATAAGCTTATCTTAACATCAGGAACATAAAGGGAGCTTAAATTCACTTCTGTAATCCTCATTGCAGCTGAGGATCTTGGTGTCTATAGTTTGCTTTCATAAAGGAAAGCAAAGGAAGTTGTGCTCATCCTACTGTTGGAGAATAAATCTGTTTTCCATCACATCTTGTATTTCAGTGGTTCCTTTCCATGCCTCTTTTAATAAAACTTTGGCCATGACAAGATGAAAACTAGATGTGTACTTTGGCATCAATAATAGTTCAATTAGCACATAGTTTCTACATTAATTTATATATTAATATGCATATCAATATTTGGAGAATATAGTTGTTTACATATACTGTTTTTAGAGAGGAAATCCTAATCTGGAGTCTGATCTCTCATATTTCTGCTTTTTAATGAAGTTGAGCCTGTGCCATCTGCTAGCCATACTGATTACTTGGAGAACTTTCATGTTGCTATTCACATAATAGTTAATATATAATTTATGTTTTATGCTAGATAATCACCTTGAGGCATTTCTTCACTGATTTCAATGGACATAGGTTATCTTTTGCTGTAGTCACTGCACCATTGTTGTTGTTTTCTTAAACAAAAACTTAAAGAAAAATCAGTTAAATACATTTCCCATCGTAAACCTGAAATCTTGAGTCAGTACCTTAAAATGCAAGAAAAAGCCCTTAAAAACTGCCCACAAACATAAAACAACTGTTTTAATTTTTTGCCAAAACCAGTTTATCAGATTAAGATAGCTGATTGGCCTTCCTAATGTTTATGTTTCAAACTTTTTCTGTTCTGTGATTTGCTGTGTGGGATGCTTTTGTGTCACTGGTTTAAGAGCCTGACCTTTAGTTAGGAGAAATACTTTTTGTTACAAATAGAACACAAGTGTGTCTTCATTTTCACTATGCTCCCTTCAACACAAAAACTCCAATACAGCGGAAACTACCAGATTCCTACAGTCTACAGCAGTGTTATTGAATCCTCCCTTACTTTTAGAAGGATGTTGAGTATTGGCCTGTTATATAGAACAGAGGGGCCATTTCTGCCTTAGAGATCTGGTATCTTTAGTAATTGTTTAGCTACTCCTACAACATTGTGAAAATGAATTTGTATTTGCAGAGGGCTCCGAGGTGATCAGATGAAAGGCCCTGAATACGTGCAAGGTATAATTATTAGCCAATGTTTAACAAGGATTTATGATTAGCATACTGCCTGTGTAAACAGTATTTAACCTAGAGTTAACATGGAGTGAGGGCTAGGTGCCCCTTTTTTCTATGTGCTACTTTTTTTACTTGCATTGAAACTCATTTTAAAGCGTTTTGAGATCTTTGTCTTCAGTTTGTTGCAGCTCAGTCTAAAACTCTCAAATGAGGTTACTTTGTTGATAAAACATTGTTTACTTAAATCTTAAAAATAGGCAGGAAAGAACTACTTTATTTCAACAGCTGCTTTTACAACAGTATTTTGGCAAGTACACATCCTTTATTCAACCATCAACACTGAATTAACGCGTTAGGGTAAAATTCAAAAGTTTTTATAGGTTCTTCAAAGAAAATGCATATTTTCAAGCAAATCTCTAAGTTTGATACATTCATATACACTGTAGTACACACTGGACAAATCTTTCTGGCTTAAATTAGTGGTTCTTGATGTTTCCAAGGAGTTCTGCTGTTTTGCCATATTTGAGTGTCTACTTCCTAACTGCCATCGGTATTTGACCACCCCAAGAATGGGTGATATGGCATATGTTACCTGACAGTAGTCAAGTTAGAAATACTTTGGTTGAGGAGTTCTTATCCAAAGAACCGTACCAATATCACTTGAGATTCTCAGTGCTCCAAGTATTCTTGTGGATGCACTTCATATTTTAAAGGAGATATTTAAGGTAGTAAAATTCAGCAAGTAACAGAGGTACACTTTCAAAGACATGAATATCATGATCACATGTGCAAGTCCAGCTCTATTCCATCTCACACTGAGTTGTTACTCACTGTATTTATGCAAGATCAGTGCAATAGTTTTGATGGGAATAAGAACTAGACATACCTTTCTGCTCCATGTTAGAACTGACACCCAGAAAATTCTGCTTAAATGCCTACAAGTTTATTACAGCTTCTCTGCAAGCTACTTAAGTTGCTTTTTACCTCATTACTTGAGAAGAAAAAAAAGTTCTCATTTAAGAGAACTGCAGCTGGGCAGCTGTTAAAGAGAACAAAAAATTGAAGGGAAAAAAAAAAGTATTTTAGAGGCTTGTAGTGTGCAAGAGAATTTGCTAGGTTTCAGTGTTTCACAGTGCTTACCAACTTAAGCATATGTCTTTCTGTTTTCTTGAAACCTGTCTGATATCCATTCAGAAGATGCAGCTGCTTTCTAATGCCTTTTGTTCTTTTATACTTTCAAGCAATTCCAATGTACCATAGAGAAGGGAGGGTACAAGAGGAACATCCTGACAAACCTTAAGGCCTTGTCATAGCTTATCACAAAGTGAAAGGTATCTTCCTGTGAAGGTCGTCCCAAAGATGGTTAAAGCAGCAGGATGTCCACTGGCTGACGCTGCCCAGAGCAGCTATAAATAGGACCTCTTCTCTCCCCAGTGCCAGCGAGATGCTAGATTTGTGATCACGGCATTTACAGTCCAGCTCAGTTCAAACAGATCCTGTGCCAAACAGTAGGCGAAAAAAGAAAGCAAGCTTCTTCAGATCTCAGCATGGGGGATGTAGAAAATTAGATGGTGAATTCATTATAAGCAGACAGTCTTTGTGGCTGAAGTAAATATCTTCCCTGATAAATGAAATGACATCAGTAAGTATATTACAAAGGCTTTACGTTCTGGCTTTAGTTTATTCAGGCATGCAGAGGAAAGTAATGCTTTTTTCATTCAGCCGAAGACCTCAAAGGATGTCAGCTTTGTCTGAGTAAGGTCTGAGGACCTTACTAAGGGCTAATACAATAACAGTTAAAAACCTCCATATTCAGTGCTCTCCCTTTTACCAGTTTGCTTTACAATGTGCAACTTGTTCATTCTCCAAGAGAGAAGCAAATGTTAGCAGATAACACTCAAAGCAAACAATCTGCAGCATTGGGCATAGGCTGCTGATTTCTCAAGCACATCTGAATTTTCTTTGAACTGGAGGCACTAAAACTTTGTGAATTAATAGTTCCTTAGGGTGGAGAGTGGGTTTTTTATTACTGGAATTATTTCTATCAAGTTAAAAGACTTCTGACTCTGGGGGGAAAAAAAAAATTAAAAAAAAAAAAAAAGAAAAAAAAATCTGCACAAGTTCGCATAAAGACCAGTTATTTTAGTGGCCACTGAGAGCGTTTGCATGTGAGATGATGGTCTTTACTCTTGTGAGCTTACAGTCCAAAGGAGAGAGCAGGAACAGCAGGAAATACGGCACCTGCAATGGAAGCTCGAAGTAAGAACAGAGCAAAAGATTCAATAAACAGCACTTCTGAAACAGCAAACGTCTGTCTGTTACCAAACCCCTGTTGCAATAGCATCTTCAGAGGAAAAAGCTAGAAGGCAGTTTAGAGATCTATTCCCTGTTTAAACAACCTTTAAAACATTAAAGCCATTCCATGTACAAGCTTCAAAACAAGACAACCTTCTTCTTCCCAGACCTGCATATTCAGCTAGTAGTCTTAAGTAATGCTCTTTTGTGTGTTTGTCAGTTGTGATGCCTTGCCCTTGCTACCAGATTTGCTCTTGGTTACACCTGTGCTTCTTCATGGCTTTTAAATAGGCATCAAGTGATGGCACTTAGCTTTCAAAAAAGAACAGTATCCAGAGACAAAAAGAAGCAAAGCTTAGCTTGCTCTCACTAAAGTTTGACTTTGGACGTCTAGTGAAAACAAAACATAATATAATCAAAACCACCCATGGATGATCTGGAGTGTACGTCACAGATGCACTAAATAAATTGATGTTGTCTTGTATAATGCTAAAGTTAGCTTCTGCAGAAGCGTACCATCAGTAGAGGCTTGTTAACACCTCAAGGAGAGAAATAGCCTGCATGCCCTGAAAGTAGCAGGGTTGTAATTATGCTGTTTTGCCTTCACAGTGGAGCATAGAGGAAGAGATATATGAACAGTTATATTTTTACTAAGGTTTTATCACATATCAAAACCTAATCTGAATTCTTTGAGGGCAGTACTTTAGGTCTTTGAGGCAAATGTTCCTGCTTATTTAGATACAGATTTTACATCATAAACCACAAAGCTGCAGTCTTTTTTGCTTCTGAAGTAGCTTCCAAACCTTCTTGACTTTGTCAAACCTTTCTGGCTTTTGCCTCTTAGCATGGCTGTACCAGTTTCTCTGAGTTGTTGCCACTTGTGGGGGCTGCTATTACATCCTAAAATATTTTGTTGGTCTTTTTTGGGGGAGTGAGGGGGCATAACTCTTCTAGTTTTCTTCTGCACAGTAAAACAATCTTCTGTTTCCCGTAGGTTAGAGAACTGTATCTGTTACAGGTTTGAGAACATATGCTGTCAGTCCAAGGAAGCTGCACCTACAACCATGGTCATTTAATGAAAGACAGGAGGGGATAATGGAGTGAGTTACGTAGCCCACAGCATGTGGAGTCTGAATCACTTTTTTTTTTTAATTATTTTTTTGTTACATTTCTCTGCACCTTGGATTTTTAGAGCAGCTGCTTATGCTCCTGTCCAGGAGAAGCAGGATACTGGTGAGTGATCTGTGTTTAAAATTCAGCAGAGTGTTTTAAGAGCCTTAAAGTAAAAGATTATATAGATAAAGTAAAAGATTATGTTGTTAAAGGTCTTTGAATGAGGCTTTAATAATAGAAATCTATCCAATAGAAATTTTTCATACCTGCAATGGTATTGCAGCATGCTTCTAAGCTGCTAGGAGCTTTTGTTTAGGTTGGTGGCTTTTTGGTTTGGTTGGGTTTTCTTAAGTTTGTGGCTTTTGTTCAGTTTTGGTTGTGTGGGGTTTGTTTTGGTTTGTTTTTTAATTGGGTAGGTTGGGGTTTTTTTGGGAGTGGTGGCTTTTTTATTTTTTTTTTCCTAAAGTAATGCAAATACGAGCAAGCCAGCAGATGAAGAGCTGTGCTTGAGTGGTTTATCCTTGATTCCCAACCCTTCACAACGCCCTCTGCACCAGTTAAGGAACCTTCTGCTCCCTATTTCAGGTCTCTTCTTGAGTGGGCTTTAGGATAAAAAAAATATGCTACTAATACATTTATAAAAAGGCTTCTTAGAGAGTCATGATAAGAAAGTTTTGAGCAGCCTCTGGATAACTCATTATCAGAAGTTACTTACACTGAGAGTCAGTAAAGGGAACAATTGATCAACATTTGTGTCCATTTTTCTGAAAAGTAATTTGTTAGGTGAGAGAGATTTGTTAAGCTTGGCTGAAGAAAAATTCCTGTGTAAGTAACTATGGAACCAGGTTCTTTAATAAGATACACTGGTATAAATCTTGGGAAAGTCTGCTGACGTCCAGCAGCGACAATAAGGTGCATTTCATAAAGCCTTACACATACCTTACAATAGCAGATGCCTTTGGGCATCTATTGCTTCAAGCTTTACACTTGTGTATCAATCTTCTGAATTGTTTGTCTACTAAAAGACACTGGATTAACTAAGCTATCTTTTGTTAATTAAGCAAAGGCTTGCTTTGCAGTCATGTAGCCTTAATTGGCAGAAAAGCTAGTGAAAAAATACCCAAACACAACTACTAAACTGTTGTCCAGATTATCAGGGCCTTCCCAAAAGAAAATTGTACCAAAAGTACTGTCCTTAGATTTGCTAATGGCTTTAAGAATGTTTGAAGTGAGGACAAAGATTTTTTTAAGCATGCCAAAGAAGTGGTTTATTAAAATCAATATTGTTCACATGCTTATCAGAAGGTTATAATATAATTTGCCTAAATATGATCATGTGACAAATAAAATAGGATCATCTATAATTTGTGTGTAATAGGCCCAAACTAACTGTCAGAGTCATTGATTTCTGCTGTTTTATTGTTCAGCCTTCATTTTCTGTCAGACAGATTTTCTGTATTGTTTAAAGATTGGCTTACAGCCAGATGTGGGATACAGAAAGCCACAATTATTCCTACTTCATAAATGGGCAGTTTCAAACGTGATCTCTTCTATGGGTTTGAAAATACTTTATTTGCATTTTGTGCTTTGAGCTCACCCTTCATTTCCCAAAAAAATTTTACATTGTGTGTGAACCAGTATGGCAGAGCCATAACCAGTTTCACCTTCCTATACTATGTTGCCAATGGCTGGTCCCAGTCTAAGACAACACAAACTTGTTTGTTTTCTGTACTTTAAATTATGACAATGGACATTTGATTCATTTGGCACTTTAATCTGTTTTTGGGAACAGGTAGGTGTCAAGTGGGGCAAAGGTAGCAGCAGCACTCACTGGGGAAAATGACAGCAGATGAGTGTTCAGGAGTGGAGAGACAGATGCTCCTGGTCCATACTCATCAGGACTGCATGATTAGGAATTTTAAAGCAGATATAAAATGAAGTTGTGTGTATAAAGCTACTCCATCAGCAAACTAGTGGAAACGTAGTGGACATGGAAGTTCTAAGACGCACCATGAGACCTTCTGCCCATGAGGGTGCTGTTCATGCACAGTAGGTAGAAATAGGGAAAGGGTGTGGACAAGGACTTGGTTTTGGAAGACTGGGCTCTATATATCTCCCACTAACTTATATTAAGATACCAAGGTCTAGCATGGTACCCAAAGTCTCTGTGAGAAGCAGCAAATGCTGGGCTGTCTGAAACAATTTCTGTTCCTATGTACTCAGCATTGTATATTCCAACTCTTCCAAATCACCTTGCACCTTCTGTGGAGAAATTGTCTGCTTCATACCCAACCCCTTTTATCCCACTTCCTTTTAGACTTCCATCAGGCACCTTCCCTAGGCTTCCCCATGTTGATGCCATGTGCCACCTTCTCCAGTGCCATAAATGGCCTCTCTGCCTATAATCTTTCTGCTTTTCAGCTTAGGACAGACTTTATACAACCCTGAACATGAGTGCATAGCCAGTAATAGGTGTTTTGGATTTGAGAAGGCACTAGGGACTCAGCTTTGCATTTTCTTAGGGAAAAATCTCTTGTGGAAGGGTCTGCCTGCCAAGGCTTGGGTTCTGCAGGGTGAGCTGCTCACGCTTGGCTCGGGGCACACATAATGATCTGCCTGCAGCCCTCTGAGTGGCCAAGGTCTAAGTGCTCCTTTGTAAAGAGTATGTTTATTTTATACAAATTAAAGACAAGACTTTTGAAAATGTGATTTTAAGAAAAGCTAAATGTTAGCTAGATATATAAAGAGGTGCAAGCATGGTTTACTTTATTCTACCTTCAAATGTAAAGGTTAGTTGTTAAAGCAAAGACAGTGTAGAAATTAATGGAGTGTATACATAAAACGGGAATGCTGTCAGAGCCAGTTTTCTCAAGCATTGTGAATACTACTAACATAAAATGAAAAACTTTTTTTCATTGCTGTGCTTTTATGAGTGCCTGTGAACTTGTCGGAAAGTTAGAGAGGAGGTTCTGGGTACTTTTTGGAGGGTATATACAAGGAATAGGTGTAGATGATGTAGTTTTCATGTTTATAAATCACTTTGATAGTCTTGACTTGGAGAAGTTTATTGAATATAGTGCTATCTTTCATGTAAAATAGTGTGCCAGTAGTCTACAGCTTTTAAGGATCTGTTTATTTTTTTTCTCCACTGTATACTGTAGAATCGAATTCTTTCCTAATATGGTGTTAGAGAAATGTTTTAAAAATAAATCATATTGACATTTGGATTTAAGTATAAATTTCAAAGATAGGAACACATAGTTTATACAATACTTTGACACAATGTTCATCTGAGTAGTATAAAATGAAAGTGAAGTTTATGAAAATTTCATTATTGCAGGAGACAAAATACTTCAGTTTTTGAGAATTTGTTTATCAATATGGAGAGCGATCTGTTGAAAGCAATAGCAAACTTCTAGTCCTCTACAGAAATAAACCTGTGAGGCCTACACAAGTTACTTGAGCTGCGAAGGAAATGGAAATTAGCTTTCCTTCACCATTTATTAGAGGATTTTGTGAGAGAAGGAGAACTAGGGAGTGTAATTATAACACTGCTGAATTTTAAGACAGTATTGTTATACTGCTCATCTTTGTCTAGTATTTCAACACGTCATTTTTGTAGTTATAGAAGCTCAGAAGGATTTCTGTTTAAGGCTCTTTGGAGCTGGATCACTGTAGGAAATACTCGACGTAGGATTTGTCTCATGACTTTTACTGTAGTTTGCTTAAGAGGTAACAGAAGCTTGTCCTGAGATCAGGACTCTGCTGTGGTTGATATGCCATAGGCTCGTCTGAAGCGACTAATGTAGATCAAGTACAGCAAATAGGCTTATCTAGCATGATCTCCTATAGTAGTACCCTTATAGCCAAGTTGGTGAGATATGGACTAGGTAAGTGAATGATAACCTGAGTATAAAATTGGCTGAGTCGTTGGGCTCAAAGGGTTGTGACTGTCAGTGTTATGAATTCTAGTGGACAGTCAGCCACCAGTGACATCACTCAGGATTGATATGGGTATCAAAATTATATAACATCTTTAGGAATTACTTGGATGGTGGGACAGAGTGCACTCCCAGCAAGTCTGTGAAACGATACTAAGTTTTGGGATGAGCAACCAATATACTGGAGGACAGGGCTTGCTATCCACAGATCCCTAGAGTGGAGAAATGGGCTGATGGGGCCTTCATGAAGTCCAACAAAGGCAAATGCAGAGTACTGCACCTAGGGTGGAATAACAGGCTGGGTTTCTGCCCTTTGCAGAAAAGGGCCTGGGAGTCCTAATAGAGTTGAACATGAGTCAACAGTGTGCCTTTGCAGCAAAGGCGGCCAAAAGCATAGTGGTCTGTATTAGCATGGGTGTGGCCAAAAGAAACATTTACTTGCCTTTATCTGGGACTGTGTAACCTGTCTAGAATGTTGGGGTCAGTTTAGGGCTCCCCAGTACAAGGCAGAATTGACAGAATTGGTTTACTTTCAAAAACTTGATTTTTGACTCTTTATTGGATGGACATCTAGCCTTCAAACTGACAACAAACGCAACGAATCATTCCCTTTCATCCAGTCAAAATGAACAGCTAGTGACAGAGAAGACTCTGTGGAGAAAGGAACAGACCTCAAGGGATAGTTTAGTGGAAGATATAGTCCAACAGATAAGAGGGTGTGAAGTGCAAGTTTCTGTCTTGATTAAAAAAAAAAGGGGGAGGGACAAAAATCCAAGAAATAATAATGAAGCTTTTTAGAACAAATTATTACGAGAGATGGTCTGAGCCCAGATCGTTACAGTTGCTCTGGGCTGCCTTGGTTCTCACCAAAAACAAAACCTACCAAGATACTTACTAAACTTTCAGAACCGAAGTATTCCCCATTTTTGCAGTAACTGAATACTTACTCTGCAAACTTATCAAGGCAAATCCTTCAAAAGACAATTAAATTAGTTCTCTTACTTGCATAGATTGGGATTTTTTTTTTGTATTCAAACATTTAATGAGACATTCCTGAGATCTAATAAGATCGTAACTCAAATTTCTCTAGCAGTTGGATATGAACTGGAGAGCTGTTAGATGAGCTTTTGTTACATGAGCGCACCAAATCTGCGCTTCTGAAATTGTACTTGAGGTTGCTGCCCATATCTTCAGTGACTGAAAGGAGTTTGATTACATCCAATAGCATTCAAAGGTCAGTCTGCATCTGAGGTAATGTTTTCATCTGTTCAGAGAATAAAATTATTTCAGTCAAGCTTAACCTTCCCCTGCCTTACATGCATGAAGCTAATACTTCACAAGTTTTAAAAATTAATTTCCATTAGATTTCTCAGTATACAATATTCAAAAATGGCAGTTAGGATCCCTGGAAAAATACTATCCTATAGTTTATAAATAATTTTAAAAACTGAGCTCCAGCAGAATCTCAGTTTCTACTGAGTTAAGAGACACTGTCTGCTAAGACAGAGATTCATAATGTATTTTTTCATATTCTTAATTTTCTGTGTGCACAATTTAATCATTGTTAGTACTGTGTAACTGTTATTTTATACAGTTATATTATCCTACTGTGTACAGGAGTTCAAGAACATTGCACAAATAAATTGATTCAAAAATCTCAACAAAACAGACACTGAAAAGTAATTCAGTAATATCTGTGTTACATGCATGTGTGCCTTCTATCTGATATATTAAAGGTATCTTTCAAAGATTGTGCCTTTTTCCCATCACTGCAACTTGCAATGGAAGCAGTAACCCTTTTTATTAACTTGATTCTTCTTTTGTCAGTATGCTTCATTACTATATAAGAGGTATAAATTCTGAATTTTTTTTTTTTAAAGTACATTCCACATGTAGGAGAGGTGTTATGAACTTCAGGGTAACTGAACTTCAGGCATCTGTGGCCTCTCACATCTGCCTGAATATGAGAGAAATTGCACTTGATCTGGGGGGTTTGTTCCAGATTTACACTATTATGAGTAAAAAGAGTCGCTTGAGTTTTACACAAGTAAGCATAGAAAATGACCTACTATTGAAAATCAAAATTCTATGTACTTGATTGTCATGTAAGAACAGTTATCAACATTAAGAGAATATAAGCAAGAGAGCGCAGCCCAATGCACCTCTGATAAAGGAAATAGCCTCTTGACCAAAAGTATGGTAGTTGCCTTTTTTTTTTTTTTTTTTTGCAGTAGGAGTGCTACACCTGTCAGCATCTTTGGCAAGCAGCAGCAAGTCTAAACCAGATAAACTTCAGTGGCAATTTCTTGCCCTGGCTTTCTAATATCAAAATTGCAAGTATCTAATTAAAATACTTATTAGAAATAAAATAAATTGAAACACTGACATAATGGGTCTAATATTGTGCCAAGCCTGGTTTTTATGAGGTTTTTTCTTCAGCAGAGGTACAAAAATAAGGGCAGAATCTGGCCCATAATTGGAGATTCACATTCAGAAAATGCACACAGCTGTTAGATGCTAGTATGTAAGGGAAACGAAGGAATTAAGATCATGGTAGCGATAAATCAGGATATACCCTTGCCTCTGAGAAATCCCAAAGCAGATGCCTTAAAATGTGTTCAGTTTTGCTTTGTGACAGGTTCATTACACCACACAGTAGAAGAAGTAACCATGAGATATGGTGTGTTACATTTATCCGTTAAAATACTTAGAGCAAAGGTGACAGAAGGAAATTATTAAAGTCTCTTCCGCTCCTTTGTATATTCTCAAGCACCTTCCATACATCCAACTGACATGCTCTGGTTTTAGTTCAGTACCTATGGATGTTCACTGGGCTGTCCATTTAGGAAAAGAAAAATATACATTTTAGTTTTAATTTAAATTTTAATTTAATTTAATTTA
>NW_010198069.1:0-5996 GCF_000695765.1 Mesitornis unicolor | reverse complement strand
TCTGTGATTCTGTGTGATTCTGTGATTTTGAAGTACTGACTAAACATCATGGCGTATTTTCTGGTGACCATTGGGGTACTTTCAGTCCAGCTTTTAAAGGCCAAGCAGTTGTTGATCTTGTAGCAGATGTTTGGTGGGAGATCAGGCAAATAGGATGGCATAAAGAATATGTTTATTTGTCTGTGTAACCTAGTCAAGCAAAGCATAGGGAAATGGGGCAGGAAATAGGACTGTATCCCTTCTTGACATCTTAACCAGACTTAAACCGGGTACAGTGACAAAAAAAATGAAAAGTTAGGAAAAAGAGCCACTTCTTTGTCACTCTCAGAATGATTCACAAACCAAAGTAACGTTTATCATTCTATGACCTGATTTTTCGGCTTCACTTTAGCTTGTCCAACCTGAACCAGCAAAGAGGAAAGCTGCATGGTGCAGGTCTCATGCTAAACACTTCAAAAGTTTCTGTTAAATAGTTTAGCATTTTCCAAAATCAAACATGAAAAAAATGTAGTGGTCTAAAAAAAAAAAAAGAATAGATTCTGAAAATACACCTGCAAGGATTTTATATCAGGAGACACCTTTGGTGGTACAAGCCTGGCTGCCTCTGTAGTACACAAAATGACTGCCAGAGAAGAATTGCTGGTATTTGTGAAACACTCAGATCTTGTAACAGTTGGTGAATTTTCTATGGGGAAGGAAATTCTGTATTTAATCTCAGCCTTGGAAAACTTGCAGTCAACCATGATCATTGCTCCCCTTGTTCAGTAACTTATGATATGTTCTTAACTTGTAGATGTTGAAGTTTGCAAATTTTAACAGTTTTACATAACATCCTGTATTTTGTAGTATGTGTGTATGACAAACACCTCCCTCATTCAGACAGGTGCAGTGCTTCATATTGGCTTTACTAAATACATTAAAGGAAAGAAAATGTTAAAGTTCATAATTTACATTTTCCCTGCCTATGCCATGGCACCTTTTAAACTCGTAAGTCTAGTCTTTCAGTGATTCAAGAATCCACATAAATCTATGCATCCATCTTTTTTTCGTTTGATAGATGTTAATATATTTTTGTACTCATCTATCTTGCTATATTACTCCATTATTATTACTTAATTGCGCTGCTATGAAGCCCAGTGTCGTTAACACCTAACCCTTCATGGAAAAAAACACAAAGTGGAAGGGTTTGCAAGGTACATGGGAGTGTCTGACCCAAATGTCCCATCTGTTTTCAGAGAAACTCATGTCTTGCTTGTTCCTTAATGCCATACCACAGCTAACCCAAACGCAAGGTGTTGGAGCAGTGAAGCACTTTCACCTCTCTGTAGCCTGTCAGCAGAGGAACATAAAAGCAGAATGTTAATGCTTTTTTGCGCTAGAGAGTGTAATTTCTCTACATTGATGGCTTTCCTCTTGTTGTCTTGCAACCGTGTAGAATGACTCCTACCACATTAAGATTTTAATATCAGACAAGTTTTATTAGTAATGGTCTTAAAAGGACCTACTGCTCTTCAGATTCAGTGAGCTACTCATCAAAGTGTGTAGCCTGTGAGTGGAGAGCAGCTGATGTCCAGGAAGCAGCTGATGAGACACAAGTGTAAAATAAAGAGACATTGGCACTGGGGGACCATGGCTTAGTATTTTTCAGGTTTGGATCATTTCATTCCATCTGCCGAAATTCCCACAGTACTTTCCATCAGACTGCTGCTACTTCTTTTTCCAACCCATACCTCACCGCCATGTGTACAGCTACACAGATATTGACTTTAATGATTTCCACTGGGTTTCCGATACGGTGCTTCATACGGATACGTATTACTTCCTCTACAGTCAATAGTGTGTTTTATGTTCAAAATTCAAGCCCGTTGATCATCAAATTTGTTTTCTATTTTTTAAATTCTGCCTTCTGCTGCTTTTCGTTTTTCAGATAGAATTGCTTAAGCTTAAAAATTAATTTATAAATGGATTCAAAAAAATTCTGGAATATCAAAACATTTTATACATTTCTAATATATAAAACACTCTAAAGTAGTGGGGTTTTGCCTCTGACTGAAAAAAGATTTTACGTCCCTAACTTACACCAAAATGGTTTTGAAGTAGGTTTATAAGTATCATGTCGACTGTCTAAACTATATTTTTATGAGGAATCAAGACAAAAACAAATACCAGTTTCTATGTGCAAAGCCTTCATTAAGTCAAAAATGTGCAACTTAGATCTCAATAATTACTTGGTGATTTATTCATAAAATTTGACTTCTTTTTAATAAGAGAAATGCAAGTCTTATATCCGCAGTACATCTATGAATATATATTTAGATCTAAGTAGAAAAAAATCACTTCTAAATAAATTTGAGCCTCAAATTAATTTTTCAAGCTATCATTTTTCTCCATTAGATACTTGTTGCTACGTTGTAACAACCAATGATTTTCAAAATAAAGGAAATACTTTTCAAATTTACTTTGACAGAAACTACTCTATCCTGTGGCCAAGCCTAAAAAAATGTTATATGGACAAGGTAGTTTTAATATGTTGTTCCACTGCACCAAGGTCAAAGAAAAAAGCAATAGATCACATAATCTCAATATATCCCTACCATCTCGTCCCTGTGAAATATGGATAACCAATAGGGAAGTCCTTGCAGTAGAGGAGTTTTACCAAAAAACCCACAAAAAAGTCAAGCTTCTCGAATCAAGCTTCTTGAATCATTGCATTTGAATAAAAAACCATGGACTTTCCAAAAGATGACACAATTTGAATACTTTAAGCTGTTTGGCACCTTAAGGGCTTTAAAGTTTGTTCCACATGACACGAAATATTAATACCTGATCTGGTAGCAGAAGTAGCACAGAGGTGGCATTGTTCATTAGTTATGACAAATTTCTGTATCAGAGTCATTTTTCCATTGCTGAAAAAACTCACCACGTATCCGTGGAACGCGCTGCCCATCTTCCAGTCACCGTATATTTAACCTTTTGTGCAAGCTAGGAGACCACAGGTAACATTTTGTGAGCTGCTGCTAACTCTGAAGGCTCGTTCCAATCAATAGTGAGTGCAATTTAGATCCGTAAGCCATTTTGATACATTTGAAAGGTTTGACCTAAAAAATGTCATTGTTCAAATAAAAAGGCTGATAGTTTGAACAATCATATGACCCAAATAGCTGGCCAAACTCTGCACACGGCAATATCGGTGTCGATAAAGGTGAAATTTGCAGTATTGGGAAGTAAAGCTCCAATGTTTACTCCCAGTGAAGCTGCGAATTCATGGCTTACTTTTCTGTTTTGGGTTCCAAAATGTGGCCATAGCACATTACGGTTACAAAGAAAAGACAAGACGAGTCTCCACAGAAAAGGCAGCTAGGAGAACAACCCCCCGAGTCGTTTCCCACTGTGAAAGTTTGTACTTTAAGTAGTTTAAAATAAATTTTAAAAAGCTTGTGTGAAGATGTCAAGCTTAAGTTTGAACTTCACTATAAAAATTTCATTTATGCTCAGGGTAAGAATTCTCATTTGAAGGAGTAGGTATGTTTCAACACATTTAAATGCATATTGTCATTAGGGACAGCACATTATACTATTCCAGTCCTCTGTGACAGCTAACTTTCTTTTTTTCCTGTCCAAGAGCCTTTTTTTACATTAAATTAACAGCAGCGCAAGTGCAAAGATACGGAAGATCTGCTTTTTTGAAGAGTTTCTCGTACTCTAGAACTATAATCACAAAAAAGCATGAAAATAACCACCCACACTCAAATAACAAGAGATACAGAAACAGCGCCATGAAAATCTAATTCCATAGCACCTCATCTTCTGAAGTCAGCGTGCTTTTCTGGTATGAAAGCAGTAGAATAAAACTGCGAGAGAAAATCTGGGATTCTCAACATAAGAAGAAGGTGGAACAGAATATGCAGGATTAAACACTGTTGTATTTACCTGCTGCTCTAGTGAGCTGTGTACTGCTGCTGCGTTTGCATTTGACTCTCATATGTGAAACTAAAAGTTTGGTAAGTAAACGAAACCAGAGAGAAGTATTATTTTTTAATAGGCTCGTAATTTTTGAAAACTTCGTATTTTTAAGCTTTCCCAGTAATATTTTTTGTAAAAGTTTATTGACACAAGGAACAAGATTTGAAAATAAAACTTGGTAAGTTGCAAGAAGAACTGTATAATGCAAACAATGAATGTTTAACTTTACTTATAGGAACAAAAGCTCCCTCATACTCCTTAAGGGACTTATTTTGTACCAGTTTTACACTCCATTTGATTCATGTTCTCTCACTATGCCTTCCTACAACACACACACAACAATATTGAACTAATTTCATTTTTTACTGCACTGTAAAATTGTTCCTGCATTTTCTTATTATCTGAGTTGATGGACTAATTAGAAGCAGTCAAGGTTATATCTAGGTGTTCCAATAAAAAATGGTTCTAATTGCCCCGAGACTGAGGATAATTCAATTACAAATCTTTTCAATTTGATTCATTCCTTTCTTCCTAAGGAAGGATTATGTTGATGGGTTTCAGGTAATGGAACTGGGTGGCTTAGGAGGGGCATTAAAACATCCTTACAGCTTTAACTAATGTGATTAAGTTTTATGAAGTTTGTTTTTCTTCTTAAAATCTTACAGAGGTCAAGTACTCATGTGATTCCCTTGGAGCAGTGGTTGAGAAGTTGGTTAAGTTGAGGACAAGGTAGTAATCTCTTGAAATGTGCTCATTAGTTCTAAAAAGATTTGAAAAAGTTGTTTCCCACATCACACCACCTTAGTTAATAAATGAAAAAAAAAAAAAAAGGCATAACGCTTTTCAAGTCCTTAATTAGTGATTCTTGTTACAGGACCTCTTCTTGGATAACACCCTGTTACCGGTTCACACTTCTGTGATCATTACTGAGCAGGCAGTCAGGGTTGACAAATATTTTGAAGTTGAGTTCAAACCTTTGCCCTGCCAGTAATCTAAACTGAAGTAGATACTTACTGAGCTTGCAGGAAAAGGTATCAACATGAACTGGGGCGGGAGAGATGAATTTTTTAATTTTTTTGAAAATTCCTCTACTTTGCTGTGTCTGTCACAAGTTTCGCTCATCTCTTATTTTTAAAGTCACACCTGTCTGCATGTTTTACACAATCACAGTGGCAATTTGTATTAGAAATTCAGTAACTTAGGCCATTAAAATACTGCTAAAATATCTTCTTACTAGTAATCCAGTACTTGACACATCAGGAGAAGTGCCAAGTAAAGATTCAGTGTTCAGATAAATCATACTGTGTCATGAAATGTACTTCGGAACATAGGTTCTGTTAGTAATGCCCTTGAGAACATCCACACAGATGGTGGACAGACCCTTAACTCTGTTTTCAGACCTGGATTTACCATTGCCACCACTGGAGCTGGTGGAACACTGGAGGAACAGGGGATTCTTGCAGAGATCTCTGTAATTTCCACAAACGCACCCATGTTCAATTTTTGGTTCATTGGTGGGTTTTGTTCACATTTGCTTGGTTAGTCTTATGCAAATTGTTGTATTTTTGAATTTTTGTTACCAAAATATTCAAGGAACATTGTTTTTACAAATAAATGAGCGAAAATTGATGAAAAAATTTGCCTTGACACCAATTAAATGCTGGTTTTAAATGCTTTGAGGCAGGGATAGTACTTTTAAAATCTGTTGGTGTTCACCATGAATGAAAAGGATATTGAGGCTCATACGAGCAGATGTCAAAACGTCAGTAGCTTACTCTGTGAAGGAACTTTAGCCAAATTGTGGTAAACCTGTGACAAGGGGTGGCAAAGTTTACTACCTCATCAGTTACTGGGATACAAGCCTGTTCTGATGCACTTGGCTTGTGGATGAGCCTCAAGCAGTGACACAGCCAGCTCTCAGTGTGCAGTCAGGTTATTTCCCTGTCCTGAATTTTCAAGTCTACTCCTAGAAAATCAATGGTCTCATAAGAAAAAACAAAAAAACAACAAAAAAACCAAACCAAACCAAACAA
>NW_010198068.1:0-1998 GCF_000695765.1 Mesitornis unicolor | reverse complement strand
GGCTCCGGGCAGACTACAGACTTCCCTATGACCACATTCAATCTCTATTTACAACTCAGAAAGTCCACTAGGGAAGAAGGTCATAAAACAGAGGAGAAATTAACTAGTATTTAATTTTAATACAACATTTCAAATTAATTTTAGATTCTCTGCCATAATAATGAAGATAATGAATAATGGTTATTCTGATGTTTCATGCCGTTTGTTTAAGGATTGGAGTTTGATAAATCTATTTACTATAGTACTTAGAATTACATCAACTCAAATTTCTCCATGAGCCCACATCAATTGACCATATCTATATTCATCAGTTTTCATTCTCTTTTAGGTTCTGAACAAAATTGGAAAACGTATCAGAAGCAGCACTGAAAGAAAACTTCTACTCATATTTTTTTTTCCTTATCAAGCTAAAATAATTTGACTAATATGGTGCCAAATTTAATACCAGAAGTCATGGACCATCTCAGTAAATTGAGACTTACATCCCATTTCTTTTTTCTGCTGACTATGTAAGTATTTCCCTCTAGTGGGTCTTCTTCCATAAGATGCTACAGCTTCATCATGTCTAACTAGAAAAAATTACTGATACAAGAAGATTCCACTGGAAAACTAGGTCGGAAATGAGATGACTGCAAATATGGTCACACTTAGATTTCTACATATTGCTTATATAACTGAAATGTTTTTGGGAAGATGTGAAGAGAAAGTGGAAGAAACTACTGAAGTGTCATCTGTGGGAAAGGTGAAAATGCAGAATATCTGCAGTTTATCTACCAGAAACTTGTCCTGGTGCTGGTGAGAGATGTAACCAATCCCAAAATTTGGGCTTAATAAATTATATTGCTCTAAGCACATGCATGTGCATACACGCAAACAGCCATGTAGAGAAGACTTTCCAGGAAAGGGAGGCTTGGATCACTTACAAGTGTGGAAAGAAAAATAGCAGGAATTATTCTCACAATATACTGGAAAATTTTCCAGAGTGTAAGGGGAGAAAGGCAAAATTCTGCATCTTCTGAAGCCTTAACACCTCACTTTTCATTATACAAGAAAACACATACTGCTTGAATCATGTAATCTGATACAGGTGCTTGAATGCAGGACAAACACGCTTCTACAACAGGACTATAGAAGATGGAACAAGGGCAATACTTAATACCTTCAGGAAATAATTGCTGAATACATTTGCTGTATAATTGATTTCCTGTGATGTTGGTTCTTTGATTTTTTTTCCTATACACTACAGATTAAGGGTCAATAAATTTCAAATCTTAGGAATATGGCTACCCTCTGTCATTCATCTTTTTTTTCCCTCCATTTCCACTCGTAAGGAAAAAGTAAAATGTCTCTCCAGAGACACTCACTCTCTAGGTAAGTTTTCACCCAGTACCTCTTACACCAAACAAAGGATACACATTCACTTGGGCACACAAACATGCAAATGAAGACATATATAAAATAAATCAGTAAGCACAGTTACCTAATGTTAGTCAGAAAGCTTCTCAGCTTCAGTTAGCAGAATTTTACACTGTATTGCACATTGTGAAACATTTATTATTTGACATACAAAAGGCACAAAGACATGTTTAAATATTTTTTTTAAATTGCATAAAGTACATACTGAGAATGAGACTACTGAATAATGAAGACAATCTGGCTATTAGTACATAAGAACTTCATAGTAAGGATGAAAGTATGTCAGTGTTCAATGAGAAGTTGCTGTTATAACCTGTGCTTTTACTGATGCTTCTCACAGTTAAGCAACAGGGCACTGCTAAGTGGTGTGTGAAGGGCCACAGACTGATTGCACTGGCGTCAGTTAAGGACTGGGTAGTCAATTTCAAATCCCACTGGTTCATGCAAACATCATAAGTCAGGAATTACTGTGCTCCGATATTATACTACAACCTTAAAGGATAAAATCAAATGCAGTTTTTAAAACAGATCATACATGCCTTGCATTATAAAGAAATATAAAAATAAATAGAAATAAATATA
>NW_010198067.1:107098-124252 GCF_000695765.1 Mesitornis unicolor | reverse complement strand
ATCTATATGTATAATATATAATATAAAATATATATCTATTAATGTTTAATTAGAACTACAACTGAAGTTTAGTGACTTTTTTTTATGGACATTTTTAGAGTACGACAGTTAAAGCTTGCTAGAGACTTCATGTTTGATGGGATTTGAGCTTCAGAAGTTGCGGTATTCTGCCTTTCTTACATTGTTCTCGAGTAGATAGTGTGCCCATAATCTTAATAATTTAAGGACAGCAAAGGCAGAGCTGAAGTGCATTCTGATCATTCAATACAAGAGGCGTTACTTGTTCCATATGGTTGTGTCTACCAACCTGTTAGCTAAAACATGATTAGAAGTTGAGCTGCTTTCTCTCATGCTGCCTTTGTTATGCTGATTACAAGAGTTTGTTACTCCATAGGTCTGGGGATTTCTTTACATAGAGCATGTTTTTTCACTGCACACTTCTTATGCCTTTTATTTGTTATATGAAATAGCAAAAGCTTGCATAACACTTTTTTGTGCAGAATACAGAGAAGATCATAGCATCTGCGGGTGTTGGTATATATTAAAAATTGTTGTTTTGTTTCAGGGATGGATTATGCATCCCCCAAGATGCAAGCAACGTGAATGAGACTTGATTCTACTACTAAATAATAAACTTCCTTTATTCCCTTATGTAATGTCACTTCCTATCTTATCTCAATTTACTTCATCCATTTCAGTCTTTGAGGGTGATCCTTATTTGTAGAAAGAAAAGAAGACTTTGCAGGAGGACAGACTTGAATGTCTGCATGCACGTCTGAACTGTGATAATGTACTTTTTTTTCCTTCAAAATCAGACTTTTACACATTGCTGGCTTGACTGGGCTGACTAGCTGAGTGACTTGCATGTTAAAACTAAAAATGAAACAATCGGAAGCCTCCTACAAGAGGAGGGAGAAAATGGGCTATTTTTACAATTCTTTTTTCAAGTATTTCTAAGTTGATGTGGTTGACTTTTATTGATGAAACATCTGGGAGAGAGCTGCTTATTTTCTGGTTGGTTTGGTTTGTTGGTTTTTTTTTCTTTTCCCCACAGTCTTCAGGTGGCTTGATGCCTTTATGACAATTAATTCAGATGACTCAGAGATCAATTCAGCATCTAGTGACTGTCCAGACTGGTTTGTAACCCTGAAAAAACTTACCTGATTCTTCATAGTTTGCAGGATTTTTACAGACATTGTTTTATAGTGAGTACTTTTGCTTAAAGTTATTTGCAAGCAATGGTTTTGGAAGAAAAAGAACTCTCATGAACATTTTCTTAAATAAAAGTTTCTCACATTTTTTGTAGTCTATTGAAATTTTCTTGTTTAAGGTTCTTATTCAGAAATGTACCTGGAAGGATTCATAGCTTTGGCTTACGTTGTGTGCCTTGTAGTCAGCTCTGGTTGCTTTTTTTTTGTGGTGGTGGATAGAAAAAGGTCTTTGGTAGCTCAGGTTAAAATGCAGCTGTAGAAAATCTTGGAGCTTGAACCTATGCTTTCTGCCAAAATGGTATTGATGGATGTGGTGTTGATTTTTATACCTCAGAGAGCATTGCTGTGAGAATCAGGAGATGACAAGTTCGGTTCCTAATTCACTGTTACATGTGCTCTGTGGCCCTCCTCTACCTCACTTCCTTGTGGAGATGACAGATTTACTGAATGGTAAATGTGGATAAAACTGAGTGTTCCTTTCTCCTTCTTCATCTCAAGGTTTTGTCAGAGTTTACAAGTAGCTGTGAGGAAAAAAAAAAAGTGAGGAAAGTAAAGTAGATTGATGGAGGTGAAAAATCACACCAAGAGTGACTGAGGGCAAGAAAATCTGTGAACCTATGCCTTAGGTGAGGATGTTTTGTCAAAACTGACATTTGCCAACATGATTCTTCTTTTGGGATAAATACAATGATAAATTTACCCAGTACTCCCTTAGGGACATTTCTTATAAGCAGACATTATTGACTGTAGATAGACCCAGAACTGATAGAAGCATGAAGAAATATTACTTTCCTATACACTGAGAACTATATGAGAATTTCTCATACACTTTTTTTTGTATTCTTATAGGGGCAGTGAAGATTTCAGTGAAACCTTCTAATTGGGTAAATTAAAGCTGATTTACTCTCTTCCTTGGGCTTGATACTTCTCACCCCCTTGTTTTAATCTCAATCACGTTTTTATTTAACCTTTGAAGAAAGTCTAAGTGAATCTATATATGTATAACATTGCTAAATTGTTTGTGTGATAGAGGTAATTTGGAAAGTTTCTGATTGTATCAATAGCTATAATTGCATTTTAATCAGAAAACAAGATCAAGGATTGAATCCTGTTTTCTTACCAAAATTGTTCCAACCTCTATATTAGCCCATTATTTTCCATGACCAGCTATCAGTTTGGAATGCTTTTGCATAAGAGTATGAACAAACTCAGAAAGTGAAGTCTGGACACAGTGTCTTTTTGTGATTTGTTTCTTGTTTTGTTTTGGTTTTGAACCTATACAGCAATAAAACTTTGTTGTATACTTGCATTCAAAAGTCTTATAGGGAATTAACGTCCAAATCAATTTTTCTTCAGGTAAAAATGTCCATGTATTTGTTCAAGAAAGGTGCCTTAATAAGTTAGCGTCAAAAGTTAAATGACAGAGCAGCTTCTTGTATCTCTTTATTTATGAGGCTCATGCCTGGGTTGTAAGAGCGACAGGTAACATATTTTGTAATTTTTTTTAATTTGACCACAGTAAGTACATTCTTATGAATCTAAATAACTGACTTCAAGGGCAAATTACTTCTGGTTTAGTGATCTGATGCTGGGATTAAGTGTACTGTTATCTTTGGTAGGCTTCACAAATTATGTTCCTTTTGTCTACGAAGACCTAAGTCCTTTGAAGGCATTGTTGGCCCAGCTGCTGAGGAAAGCATAGATATCAATACCTTGCCTATGATTTAGTTTCTCCAAGTTTTGTTTTATTTACAATATTGAGTTGTTTTAGATTTTATTATTTCAAAACATCCCTTGTCATAATGATAGTCAGCCCTTATAACTGTCTCATTCCCTGGAAAATTCTGGGAGTTTGAATTCAACTTGTACTTGGTTGGTTGCAGTAGATCATGATCTGTGTTTCAAATGAAGAAAGGAATTATCCTGCTGTACAGTAAAATTGGAATACAGATTTTGCAGTCTTACTAAAAAGAATAATTGATGTTTGAGAAATACATAGGATAATTAATTGCTTTCAAATAAATCATCTTAAAATTCCTGTATTTGTAAGAAATTTTTGTATTGTTGAAAGTAGTGAGGAAACATATTTGTAAGTCAGCTGGTTTGGACTTGTAGTTCATACTGTACTTTTCTCTATATTGAGATTAATGATGAGAAAAAAGGTAAGGCATTTTTTGTTATGTCCAATTTATTTCATTTCAGACTGTATTATCATTTGGTGAAAGCCCTATTGATTAGCCTTCATAGCTTTACAGAGCTTTTCTTCTAAGCACTTAAAAATTTGAGTTGTCTCAGTCCCCTAGGACTGAAAGAAAGCTGTTACTACCATGAAATTCTTCTTCTGTATGTTTCCAACAGCTTGAAGCCTCTTCTTGGAATGCAAAATATTAGCACATTAATGTTATTAACCCCTTTAGTACAAAATGCTTTTGGAAGTAAAAATATTTTTATATCTTCAAAGTCTGGATTGTTTCTTCTATATGAGTACAGTTTCTTAAAGCTGAAAAATGTGTTGCTGTGCAACAAACAGATGCTGCTCTAACAATGCAATACATTATGTACCAAAAATGATCTTGGTTTTAATCATAGATGCTGATTTAATGAGACAAGACTAGCTTACATCAAAAATGGATTTAGGGTGTGATTTTGTTTTCTCTGTGTTTTCTCTACATAATTAATAGGAATATGGTACCTTATATATTCTGTTTTAAATTAGAAAGTGTACTTTGGTTTTATGCAATTTTATGCTCCTGGTTTCTAATTCTGCCTTGTATGTTACTCTTTTTTTTGTATGAACACAAGGGTATTAGTAAATCTTGTATCTTTAATGTATTTCCTCAAAAAGTATTGCCTTTTTACAGAATCATTCTGCTCATGCTTAATCCTTTTCGCCTGCATCTCCTTTTTCATTTATTTTCTGAATGCTTCCTGTCCAGTGTATTCATCTTGCAGTTTACCATGTGGGACATAGAAGATGTTTGTCTGTAACTAATGTTAGTTTATGGATCAGAGAAACAATGCTAATCAATATCTTCAGACACTGTCAGTACTTTATATCTTGCGAACACGCCTGACCCCCTGGGAGCATTTCGTTGTTGATATCTCTTCAGTTTAACTTTCATTTTATTCTGCAGATATTTTGTAACTCAACATTAGTTGCTAGCTCTAATCCTTCTATCACTGATATAAATTTTGATTGACAATTTTACTTTTAGATAAAGTCAGATAATACTATACTTGGGGGAGGGGGAAGTCTTCATATTGTGTTTTTAATTCCACTGAACCCAGCAGAGTTAAATGTAGTTTGGATGCACAGGGAAGAATTAATGATTGGAAGATACAGAGTTGGTAAATTATTTATTCTGGCCCTGAGGAAGCTGAAAAGCTGAGTGAAAGACTAATAAATCATTTGTGGTAGTGCTGGTTGTCACTTCCAATTATTTTAGACGGTTTTGTGATAAACTGCAGCACCTGCTAGATATCCTGCACCATCCCTTGATGCTTGCAGTGCAGCTTGTTCAGTCGATTATCAAAGGCAAATTTGTCTAAAGTTTCCTCAGGTTGGAAAGAGTATTACTTTTCTTAGTCTCCCCTTCCCCCATTTTTAGCTCCTTTTTCATTGCATGCGTGAAGTAGATAAAATCTATGATATATGTAGAATTATATTGACATAATATACATTCAGATATGGTCGATTGAACCACTGAGGAACAGGCTGAGGGGTGACGTGTCTGTGTGTGTGTAAACCTACCCTTGAAAGGCTGGCTTGCTTTCGCCTTTCTGAATAGCAGCTCTTTCTAAGGTCTGAAAACCAGTATTCATCCTCTGGTTTTGAGGGTTGTGTTGGAGCTAATGTGGAAGTTACAGAGGAGGCAGACTTGAATATCGGTTGACTTTGTCACTTGTTAAACTTTCCTACTGCTTTTATTCAGAAAGTCTTCATTTGAAATTACAATTACACGTATAGAAGCCCTGTTGATCCTGAGAGTGCAACACTTCAATAAGTAGAGCAAGGCAGAGAAAAGTAGTTGGAGGACTGGAGAGAGGACTTAGAAAGAGCAATGGAGTGACTTTCAAGAGGAGGGAGCAAAATGTTGGAAAGATTAAGGCTGTTGGTAGAGAAAGACCACAAGTAGGATGAATGGTGAAGGAAGGAAGAACTGGCATGGGTTAGTGGAAAGTGGCTGTTTCTTAATGCCACCTCTCTGAGAATAGAGTTGTGAGGCATTGTCTCATGTAGCTGCAGTCTGACCACCCTTTTCTCTGAGACAAAAGAACCAGGCCTACTCCAAAAATACTTATCTTTCCAAACTTAAAAAGTGGTAAAATATAATGTTATTCTCTATGCATTACTTGCAAGCTTCTAAATTGGTCATCTCTGAAAAGAAAAAAGGGTTATAGAAAGTTTAGCTCAAAGTTCACTGTGTGTTGTCCGAAGGATGGGGAGCAGGGAGCTGCTGGTCATACAGTCATTCACATATTCTGTTTCTGCTCAACCTGGGAAAAGGACTGCGAAAAATTGAAAATTGCATTTATTTAAAAAATTAGAGTGCATCAACTAGTTAGCTTAAAGCTGTGAGATTCACTTTCGTGTCTCCGTTACTGGTGAAAGGATGCATCTTACAGGCTGTGCTGAAAGACTTGCTAATAAATGCTGAATGCTACAACTTAACAGGTATACTTTTCATTATCTTATCCATTATCTTCCTAAACGAATCCATCCAAATAACACTGAGTTCTAAAGGTTCTGGGTCAATACAGCCTACATCTCCAATCCTTGGAAGGTAGAAATTAAAAGGGTTTTTTATATTTATTTCTGTTTTTCCATTAATGCGTCCCAGCTTGGAATTTCAAGTGAAATCTTTATTTTAGAAAGTGGTGGTGTTTTGACACAGATAAGTAGTTCATGCCAAATCAGAGAAGTGACTGTGTTGGCTAAAATAAAAATTAAAAGGGCTTTGTTTTCTTGGTCTAAATCTTATTCAGATAGAGACTTGTTTTTCTCATTGTGCCCCAGTAGGTCAGGAAAGAATCAGATGGAAATACCCAGCACAGTCACCTTGCTTCCCCAGATGACTTCAGAACAGAGAGAACTGCAAAATTTCAGCTCTAGATCTGTGAACTTTAAGAAAGCTTCATGAATACATCTGTTCAAGTTCACGAAAGTAGATACTAGATGCCAGGGAAACATGCCAAGCTCTGTCAACGGGTTCTTGTTGTTTGAGTAGGGCAGGATTTATTTTACTCAGTTCCCTGGTAGCTTTTTTTATTGTATCAGTGTCCATTATTTGCAACCACTGATGATGGTATAGAAAGAAAAGGCTATAGGAGCTAATCCATGTTATTATAATTGTATTACTATTAAAGAGTTGTGTATCTGATGGTAACAGAATGTGGAACTTTTTGTGTGGCTTGAATCTGCCATTTATTCCTGATTTGAATGAACGCTTAGAGTTACGTAGATATTAATCATCAGGTTTTTACTTTCTTATGTTCCCAAAGAAAGATAGTGTCCATAGTAATAAATATACTTTTACTGTGGTGGTTTTATATTTATTTATTGCTAAACACAATTCATACACTTATGCCTTTTTTTAAAGTAATTACAGACTGCAACATGTACAAAATTAATATTTTTATAGTTCTGCATGGAAATGGAAAACCAATTAATTTATTTTTAGGACTTTTAAAATTCATGATTTATGTCCATATTGAGTTAAGGGCACAAAGATAGCAGTATGTAACTTTCTTAAGGTAGTGTCATTTACAGGATAAGTATGCTGGATATATCGCAAAAGGGGAAGAAAAAAAATGCATCGTGAAAGGAAAATGGATCTCTTTCATGAGATACTTCTTACAATAAACTGGACTGTTAACTGTGCTTTAATGAAGTAGTGAATTTTATCTTCAGGTTTTTTTATTCTTAGATTAAAATAGGAGAACAAGTCTTTCTGCTTTTCCTATTGTTTTACAACTTTAAAAGTCATTGAACTCCATCAAAAAAACCTGGAAAAATCAGATGTAGTATTTAGCAACCACCTGAAAGGCTGTCACCATTTGAGATGCTGGATGAGTCATTGAGCAGACTATTTCTTGGTTTGACTCAGACCAGACACACTTCTAACCTTGCTCCAGCCACTCTGATGAAAGATATCGGGAGAGAAGTTTGAGAAGTCTGTGCCATTGATTCCTACACAGGCTCTTCTGCCTTCTGGAGATCTGAAAGCCTTTGGGCAAGAAGAATCGGGGATGGTGGTTTTTTATCTAGCAACTTTCAGCTGTACTGTTTCCCCCTATCCTCCTCCTTCACTTTCACCCCAGGTTTTCTCTCGCTTCCAAAAAAGTGGCCATTTTTTTAATCCCTGTAAAGTTTTAATGTCCTGTGGTAGAGAGTTCCATGGCTTGGCTATTAACTCTGTGAAGAAATAGCTGCTTTTGTTTGTTCTGGAAATACCACTTAGTAACTTCATGTAATTTTCCCTTTCTCCAGTTCTGTGAGATTATAGCAGAAAACATAAAGAATGATTTTTTTGTTTGGTTTTATTTAAATTAATTTTAATGAGTAGTTTTACACCCTAAAATTGATTGCTGTGTGATTTCAGTTTTAATTTTAAATATATTTTAGAAGGAATAATACTTAGCTTAAATATTTCAAAAATGTATACATCTTTAGCCTACAGCATTTAGCTTTTTGAATTCTTGGGGCCAAGAAAAGATAGGGTCAGTTACCTGAGCCTCCTTAAATGGGAAAAGAGATGAAAGGAAATTTTTCACAGTATTTTATCTTTTCATAGCAGTGTTTTCCACAAAATACTTCATCAATGAATTCCACAGTGTAGGTGAAGCTTGTTATTCACTGTTACAAAGCTGCAATTATTTTGCCTTTTAAAAACTTCCTCATATTATGAAACAGAAAGGAACCTAATCCATTATGACTTCCATTGAGCATTTTTGTAGGATTACTTTTTAAAGACCTTACATGCATTTCCAAAAAAAAAGGTGATGTGAAAGAGCTTTCCTCCAAGAAATAATTAGTGATCTGTCTTTGCGTACTGCAGAATGAAGTAATGCATTCAAGATAATTTCGGTGCTACAGGCAAACTGTAAACTAAGGAACATTATCCCTGTTAAAGAAGAAGAGCGTGAATTCCAGATTGCTGGTGAAGACACGTGTTGATTTGTTGAACTAGACTGCATAGTGATAAAAATATTGATTTAAAAGACTATTTATCACTTCTCTGAGTATCTAAGGTCACTTTCTTTTCCAATGAAGTTAATTTTAGTACCTGTTCCTGAGTATTGAATCCTTTTTTCTCTACTGTTGAAAATAATGATAAATTAAAGAGTTAGTAAGCCTTACATCACTTACGGGGTAATTATTGGGCACTATTTTAAGAAGTGTGGTTGGAGTGTGTTTGGAAGAAAATCCAAAGGGTAGGTAACCTTGATTTAAACATGGGAGGTCATATACATCTAATTTACTGGAGTTATTTATTACATTTCTGCCCTAAGAGGTAGGACAAACGCACTGTATACAGTGCAGTCAACTTTTCAAAACAATTCTGGCTTACAAACACAGAAGAAGACAGAACTGAATAGGAAAAAAAAAAGTTTAAAATTTTTGTCTTCTGTAGTAGACCAGATTTAAAATCTGTCTCATCTTTGTTATTTAAAGCAGTTATCCACAAAGCACAGCAAAGATATTTGCCAATGAAAAGTGATTCATGTGTGAAGAAGATGGTCAGCTTTTTAGAGTTTGCTTCCTTTGGAAGGACAGCGTGAAGTGAATGGTAAAACAGTAGGGGTAAACTTCCACCAGTAGTAGTGAGGAAGGTGGCAGGAGTATGGCAGCTGTTGACAGACAAATGTAATACTGAGGTGGTTTGGGGTCTCGCTTCTCTGCTGAGGTCCGACGATCTCTTCCCCACAGTGGTGTTGGGCGATGCTCCAGCCGTGCAGTAGGTGCTGTGTTGATCAGTCTCTTTCAAAGGAAGAAGTGTTAGCAAAGGAGTCTTGTTTTGTATTAAGTGTTTTTAAAACATTTTGATGTGTAGATATGCAAGACCAAGAAATGCACTTTGGACTTGGAGTTGATGATGATGATGGTTGTTATGTGCTGGGAATTTTTTTTTTTGTGGTCTTGGACCAACCTCCAAGAGAGTTTTGTCCTTCATGTGGAAGAGTTTTGTGTTTCTATCATCTGGAATTTTCTCTCCCATGGAATTTTGGGTACTCATTTAAACAGAGATCAAGCAAGTGCACAGGAGAGCTCTAAACCAGATTTTTATGACTTGATCTTGAAATGTGCTGCAGACGAGTGATGATGAAGATATGAATAATTGAGTAACTTTATTGCTAGAATGGAGTAGAGTTTTCTAGCTAACAGAAGAGGTGATAAGTGGGTTGTTTGGTTTTTTTTGCAGATGCTGCCAAATACCAGGTTAGCATCAACAAAGAATGTAAGGGTGTTGCTAAGCTACAGAGTAGATTGGCGAATTGCTGATAAAAAAAATAAAATCTAGTAAGTTACATTTTCAGTTGTTTTCTCTTGGCCATCCCCTATCCAGTCTCTTCACTGGCCAGGTTCATCATCAGCCAACTGTTTGTCCATGAGGTGGTTTTCTCCAAGTGCTCTACAGTGGTAGCATGATCACAAGCAGTCATGATGGTGTCTTGGTACACTGTTACTCCTATGCCTGTGTCACATAGCAAATCCCAGAACGGCTGCATGTAGATCTTGAGAAGGAGCAGAAAAGGAAATGATGTTTCAGAAATTTCACAGGCGAGGGACTACTGGGAATCACCTGGAGTTTTTTACCAGAATAACTCAAATCACTCTAATTCAGTAACCAGGACTTGTGTCACATCTTGTAAAGCAGGTGGGAGTTCGTCATTGGTTGAAAGCTGTTGAGATACACAGAATAATGAAAATTAATATTTTTCCTTTTCATTGACAAAGAGATTGTTCAGAGATCCTGCTAAGTGCTTTCAGTCACTTGCTTGGTCTGAAGCTAAATAAGCTCGCAGATGGCCTTTGTCAAGTCATTTCATGACTTGCTTATGGACAGGTAATGTGATTCTGAGGAGTAAACTGCGGCTGGTTATGTTTGCTCACTCCTAGATTCCAGAATATTTGAATGAAGAAGGAAAGATTTGTCAGTACAGCACTATTTCTGTCCAGAGCTATGCAAGTTCATGACTCTGCCCCGAGACTCACAGACTGTGGATTAAATTTGGAAATCTTTTCATTGTAGACCAGACCTTTATAAAAAAACAAAATGCTGAAAATTGAAAGTATGGGTGATTACTACTTGTGGAAATGAGCTAAACAAATCCTTATTGTTGAAAAACGTTATATATATGCCTGATCTTGATGTTGTTTTTATGGACTCAACGTTGAGAAAGGTAGTTCTTGGAGAAACCTTTTGAGGCCCATGCTTCGCTTTATATCACTGCAAATAGATGGTTGCCAGGACCCATGCTATCTAAACAGTTCTCTGTCATGAATAAGCAGTTACCACCATGGATATTTATTTGAGGAAGAAGTCGATAGTTTCCTAGATACTGCTAGAAACACTTCTTAGGTTTGTGGTGTGGCCCCAGCCCAGGCTTTGAGACATAAGTTTCATAGTACTTTGCTTTTCTGTCAATTATAATTTTAACTTTTAAGTGCTATTTAATTTTTTAACCTTTCAGAAAACCTGCTTTAACTAATAGGGAAGCTGGCTGTTTTGATGGGCTGCTGTGTTCATGTGTGGAACTGAAATACAGTGATCATTTAATTGTGGTTTCATTGGTACTGGAGTTTGGTGGATGTCCTTGGCCCTCTCTGATATAACCAGCAGCCTTGGACACTCTTGTTGACCACTGCCTTAAAAAGGCAATGTTCTGTCAAAGGCACTGATAGTGTTGCAGGGATCTTAATTTTGACATCTTGCTTTTCTATTTAGATATCTACCAGACTTCACTTGTTCCTCCTAAATGTCTCCATCCTGCTGCATGGTGTTGGCAATAGATTTCCTGTGGGCTAGTCTCAGAAATAACAACAGTCAGACTAAGGACAAAGTCGCATTGTTGCTCCAGACTGTTAATTTTTCTCTCTAAAGATTTAGAAGATTAAACTTCAGGTATGGAGATTATAGTATAGTACTGAGTACTAGTTAAAGGTGCTAAATATAAAATTGTGAATATTACTGTTCTTTTCGGAAGCTGAAATGTACTTCTTCATTGCAGAACAGCGTAGGCTGCTAACTGGACAGTGGCTACAGTTATCTCTTTCTTTAATTTGCTTTTATCTGATTATTAACATTTGTAGATATTTTCAGACCTAGCAGCTTACAATTTTGTAACAGAACTAAGGCTGGTTAACATAACCAGCAACTGGAAAAAACATAAATATGCTCTTTAGCCAAGTCTTTTCTTGATGAAAATCCGTGTAATGAGATGTAATTTTTTGAAAGTCTATGTTGCTACTTATCCGTTGTGGATTTATCTGGGGGGAAAGAGATGCAAGATGTGGGCATTTGATTTCTAACTTCTGCATTCAGGCTTGTTAATTTGTATGATGAATTACTTATTTAAATGGTAAAATAGTAAATTTGAGGCATGTGGCATATTTTGTTTTTCTGTCTTGAACGTGTTTGTTACGGTCTATGTGTCAGCACGGCTGTTTCCTGAATTGTTCTTTGAAAGGATGCTTTATTTTAGTAAAGTTTTGTTGAAATTTGTGGTTTTTGCTTAAATCTAGGAAAATGCTGAATATCTGCCTGAAGAATTAGGCTTTGACTTTCAGCCATTAGGTTTCATATGTAGTTCTGTTCTTATTTTGTCTAAAGATGGATCACTCTAGGGTGCAGTTCTTCAGCATGACATGTTGGGAAAATACTTTGTTTCGTAACAAGATGAATTGGGAAGGCAAAGATCAGGGCAATTAGAAATCAGTTTTGAAATTTATTACATGTAAGTAGCTTCTGTGCTATTCTCATCCTGCTGATATTTTGAGTATTGCAGCTACTTAAACTCTTTATTTTTAGTGCTACGTGCATGCGATGGGAGAAGTGATATAAAATCATTGTGTCTGGATAGTCTTCGTGATTCACATGACTGTAGTAATCCAAATGAGGGTTTTCATCCTAGCTACAAAAGCATAACTTTGACTGCTTAAAAAGTTCTGGTTTAAAGATGAGTGAACTACTTGTTTGGTTTCTGGGCTAATAGCTGTGTTTTGAGGAGAAAGAGTTTCACATCGCCCAACTTTTGAGCCTGACACTGGTGACTCTGCTAATTGTAATAGAGCTGTGAAAACATTTTGTTCCAGATGGAACTTTAATCTGGCTTCTGATTGAGCTGAGTGTTCTTGTAGGGTCTCTTAGCATCTGCTTTGGAAATGTATATAACATTATTCAAAATTTGTACCAAATTAAGTGACCCTAAGGCTGTAATTCAATTTTTCTTTGTTGAGGAATGTATTGTCAACAACTTTATGCCACAGAGTAAAACCTGATCTTTTTTTCTTTTTCTTGTTGTTGTTGTTGTTGTTGTTGTTGTTAGCTGGTCATTTTGATTGCTGTGATTGGATATCCAGGTTCTTCAAGTTTACCTTACCATTCGAAAGTGTACATTAAGGAATTATCAAATATGGTTAGGGGTTATTTGTGTGTGTGTGTGTTTTGGTTTTGTTTGTTTGTTTTTTCTATGAAAGGAGGTGAGCTTAAATTGATGCTTTCTAGCATTATTGATAGGATTATATTTTTATTTAGAAAATGCTAATGATTTCATAATTCTAGATAATTTCTGTGAATGAAGTTTGAAATACCTTGTTTTGCATTTGTGTTGTAAAATGAAAAATAACACATGAAATATTTTTAAATACACTATATCCCATTCCTTTAACTTCCATACTTAATTTTAGTTTCTGTTATATCTCTAACAGTTAATGATGGTTACTTTTCTTATTTTTTAATTCTCCAAAGTCAGCTGTATTTAATTACAGTTTTTATTTTAGAATCTTCCTCTTGAGCTCAGTATAACTGCTGTTTTGAATATGAGTTCTTTTATTAAAGATGGTCAGATTAGGTAGCAAAGTGATGCGGTTTTTCTGTTAAGACATGCTTTGTGAAATGCTTTCTAATTTGAGTGGATGTGCCTGAGAAGGTGAAGATGGTGTTACCAGCAAGATCAAAATCTGAAGCTTTAAGTGTATTAATTGTCTGCTAAAGCATTTCTCAGCCTTAAATTCTTGCCTTTTAGTACTGCTCACCATAAATGTTGAAGGGGAGTCACTGAGAACTTCAACTGAGTAATTGAAAACTTAGGAAACGTGTCTGTTTTCTTTTACTTGTGACTTTTTTTTTTTTCCTGTGGTTTGTCTTTATCCATGCTCCTGCTAAATCTATTGAAGAAACTTCACTAAAAACCACGGATGTGGACAGTCAGATTCCTTGTCTTCAACATCAGAAATTTGGTGCTTCTGCTGCTGAGAAACATGGTGAAGTCAGGAGTGTTTCTTCATCGAGTTATATGAAGCTCTTTCAGTTTCCTTGAAGCTTCTGGTAGAGTTGGGCAATATGTATTTGCTGGAGGGTAATTTGACAGACATGTGCAAAGACCAGGCTCTTTCCAGGAAGCATCTATGAAAAAGTTTTAAGAGAGGGAGGAAGGAAGATCCTATTCCTGTACAGCTACTGTGTTGTTTTGGGATATGCTATATGGAGATCTTTATTTCGACTGATTCAGGATGCAAAACTGATCCAAGTGAGACAGAATAGTGAGTTAAACCTGACTCTTTTTGTTAAAGCTTCTAGTGACCAAGTTACAAAGTGTGATGCAGCTGTGTATTTTGATGGTAATGTTCAGTAGATACTTCTTATTTCAGTTTTGGGCCGGAACAAATTTCAGAACCACAGAGATATCGTTAACTGATCTGTCTATCACTACTTACTGTCTACCATTGTTCTTGTATTTTGTTTGTCCTTTTATTTCCTCTTTTGTTCTTGAGTGGAAGAGCAGGAAACACTCATCCAAGTTCAGTCCCATAAATAAGGCACTGTGTTAAGTCCATTTATAATCTGGTTTTCGTATTGCAACTGTGCTGCACTACACAAAAAAGGAAGTAGAACTTCTGAAGTTCTTCTGACGTGCTTCCAGCAGGATGTGACTTGCCCAACTTTTTGAAGAATGGGTGTCAACACCTACCATTGAGAGTGGCATCTGGGCCTTCACTCACTGACATCAATCCCCACCCCAACTTATGGAGCATCAGATCTCCCCATCCTCCTTTGTTAAATACTTGTGCAAGTCTTTATGCATTCATTTAGATTTATGTTAAGCAGAAAGAAGGAATTTATTTGTCTTACACTCCAGATGCTTCTGATAGTTGATTTAAAACCAGTAAAATTTATATGAGAATTGCAACCATACAAAATGGCTTAGCTATTCAACCCATGTGAAAGCACACCCCTGCTTTCCTTACCTATCTTTCTTTGGAGATATAGCTGCTTTACTCCATCTTTCCTCATGCTTCATCTTCTTACGCTTGAGGAACTATAGAACAGGTTTATGGTTTCCAAGCTCTTTTGTCAGTGAATTGGAGAAGAGGGAGAGGTTGCACACAAGCTGGTTTACAAGAGACTTACCTTCTAGAGGAAGGCAGTGATAGAGCCAAAATGGGATATATGTTTCGGTCAGTCTCCTGTTAGATCAGCTTAAATCAGTTTTAAACTATGTCATGCAATTATTGAAGTGCATAAAAATTGGAACATGTCTTGTGGTTTCATTCCTAAAACTTCAAACAGCCTCATTTATGTGTTGATGAGAGGTAGTATTTATGAAGTGAGAGTACACATGAGATAGAGACACAGTTGCCCAATCAGTCTCTCTGATATCTTAATGTCATCAGCTTCTACTGAGGTCTGAAAACTATGTGACTAAATCACTCATTAATTCCTTGAAAGTCATTTAAAAGTAAATACCATCATACAGACTGTCTTCACCAACATGGCATTGAAAAGGCCCCAAAACTATGAAGGCATCAAGCGAACACATATCTAGGAATACAATTATATTAATAGTCCACCTTTTTTTCTACCATCTGTCTTTCAAAATTTTGTATTTCAGTACCTCTGGGAAATTTGCTTTTCCAAGTAACTTTCCATATCAAAAACAAGCAAAAAAAAAAGCCATTTCTGTTTACTTTCCTGCATTCTTCCACCTGTGACTCTAACAAAAACCCGTCCTTGCATTGTGACTCGACTGTTCACTCGGTGACTTTCACACTTCTGCTACTTTTTTATATGCAAAAAATTGTTATAATCTGGTAAATGTTGCTTTGCAGGTATTTATCTATTTTTGAAAAGACTAAATATAGATTAGGTCTTACATTTAGTCACAAATAAAAATACAGTATTCTAACTTTTTTTAAAGCACCCAATGACAATATTCAGTTTCCACAGAATAAGAATTTTATGGTGAGTCTTTTGATTTATTCTCATCTGATGGTATGAAATTGAAAGATAAAACATGGAGCAAAATGAACCATAAGAAACATGAGTTGTGGGAACATGACCTACCTTCAGAAAGTCACTGTTTCCCTCCTCTATGAGAAAAAATTTTTGTAGCTTGCACCATGAAATACGTAGTATGATCCCCAAGGGATTGGTGGTTTTGCCATTCAGTTGATTTACTGCAGAGCTGAAGTTCTTTCAACACCTGTGTGATACCTGCATAGGTATACCAGTAGGAGTCACGGACAATGAAATGTGACAATGTAAGTTACTATTTTGCGTAGTTAAAGTGATTTGCAAAGTGTGAAAAAGTAATAGGCTATTTCTTGTGAGTTTTTATCCATTGATATTTTAGTGAGTTTAATTTACCTTCACTAAAAATAAATTAAATTACATAAATACATATATCTGACAAATTAAGACATTGTGCTTCAGTGAAGTTGTTAAAATAAAAAAGAAAAGGGGATTAAATAAAGTGAAAATATTTAACTCATAGATATTTGAATTTCAGTTTGACCTGTGTTTGTTAAAGGCAGGTACGTTTGTCATTCTGATGAAGATGCATTTCTTCGTACCTTGCTGTTGACAGAATCTCACCTACGTTTCCCATTTATTATGATAATAGTCTGCCAGATGTCATATGTCACAGCCTAGTGAAGCTGTCTCTGCCTATTACTACTTTATATATAATGTGTATTCTGGTTTTTCTTTCCTTAATTTAGGAATTTTTATAAGCCCTGTTTTATGAGGGAAAGAATAGGGGTAAACTATTTAAGATATTTGAAAGCAATTTTGTAAACAGTAGGCTATTTTCTTCACATTGTATGTACCATTATATTAAAGCGTTCCTTCATGTGGATTGAGAACCTAGATCTCATAAAAATGGTCATACATCTTAAAACTGTTGACTTAATATGTATAGTTGTGTTGTGCTGTGCAAGTTTTTTGAAAATTGCTGGTTTCAGTGGATACATAGCTAACTGCTGGTAAGAGAGGGTGAAAACACAAATTGTCATATGTTATGGATACCTGTAGTGATAAGAGTGACAGAAGTCATAACTCCTTACCTAAAACATAAAACTGACAAATATTCTTATTCAAAATAATATAATCTAACAGACAGGTAAGTCTTTTGTATGTACGTACAGTTATGCACAGAGTCAAAACAAGGTTTGGCAGAGATACAGCAAGCTGTCTTTTGATTCACAACCTTTGAGCTTTAGTGGGACTGGTCCTCAGCACTCATCATTCAAGGTGTGGTATTGTACAACCCTGTGTGTTAAAACTGTATTGAATAGGAGCATCACACTGGAGAAGAAGTAGGAACCACAGTCAGATGTCATTCATTTTTTGGCAGCTGCGGAACTAGCACCTGTCAATTGTATTGGAAAATTGTATTTCCATACAAAGCTTTTTGCTTATAAGTTTCATATATTGGGAAG
>NW_010198067.1:67500-107067 GCF_000695765.1 Mesitornis unicolor | reverse complement strand
AAGAGTGTATTTTCTTCAAGTGTGAGCAGCGCTCATTTTGCATTATGTACTAGCAAGGAAGATAATTCTGACTTTTTTCTTTCTTCTGTTTTGTTTTTACATTTGGGGCTGTTTTGTGTATTAAAATAAAGGTAAAAGTGCTCCCTAGATTTATAGATTTTTGTGCTTACATATTAGAATGTATAGAAAAATTCCATGGAAGACATTTTTTTTCTTTCAGAATCGATATTAAGAAGTTTAAAGGCTTTTTTTTTGTCCAGAGCAACAGCAAGAACATGCAACTATTATAAATTTAATGGAATTTGCTTCCTTATATATTACTGTGGAATTGTTGATACACAATGTTAACTATTTTGTGAAAATCCTTTTGTTCTTCTGCAGTAATATTTTAGATGAAAGACTGAGTTCTCCTCTGTACATTCCTGAAGGGACCATTGCAGTCCTTAAACCTGCATTACATAGTGTATTATAGATGAATATGAAAAGAGTCAGCATAGGCAACTGGTTTGCTTGAGGTAGAAGAAATCAATATGAAGCCTGACATTTTTCTTTTACATTACAGTCTGTCTGCAACCAGAATTGACCAAGGCTCAGAACATTTGAAGTTAGACAGTCCTGAAAAAATCGTATTTGAATAAAACCAAGGTCACTGTCTGAAATCAGTATTGTGCTTGTGAAGTTTCTTTCAAAGTGAATTTTAGTCTCTTTTTTAAAAAGGTACTTAAATTTAATTCATGTGTCTTTCAAAGACTTGAATTTTTCAGTGACTGTATTTTACTTTCAAAATGAAAGCAGAGGACTAAATGAAATTGTTAAGATTAATTATCTGAAAACAAACAAAACTGAAGCTTGTGTGTTCAGTAGGTGTCCTTTTGTTGAAATGATCATTGTTCAAACTTCTGTCTTCATATAATGAAAATTAGAGGAGATACATTTGCATGAAATAGCTCATTCCTTATGTTTTTTTCCTTCGTTCCGTCCTCCTCAAATGAAATGTTGTAGATAGCAAGAAGCAGTCCTGCTGCAGTCCAGTTACAGCAGTTACAGTTATGGAAGCAGTAGCTGGTTTAATTAAAGGTGAAATAACCCTCAGCTTTCTCTCCTTACAGTCCCTAACGACAAGTAGACATATAAACTTAAATCTCTTTCAAATTGTAAGTTGGAAATAAAAGCAGCAGCTGTCGTAGCATTTAGAAATAATTCTATTATAAAGTTTTGTTTTAGGCTTGCAGTCTCTGCTCTGTCTTCTAGAGCTTTTTATTTTCTTGCAATGATAATATGACCATAAAATTTTGAATTCTGCCAACATTCCAAATATGACCAAATTCCAAATTTATGACTGTATTATGATTCTTAATTCTTTATCCAGATGTGTTTTAAATAAACAACGGTAACACTTGTGGTTGGTGATCATTTCCAACATGCTCAGCACTCACTTCGCTAATATTTGAATTAGCAGAATATACTTTAAGTAGAACAATTAACTTCATATAAATGAACTTTTTTTTAATTGTTTAATCCTACCCTTTTTTCCCAAAATGGCTTTATCGTATTTCATACTTGATCAGTTTGTCTGCAGATTACAACTTTGAGTAACTGTTGTAGTTTACTGTTTGTTTCTCAGTAGCAATATTATTTCAGCTCTAAATCCAAGGAAGAAGCAGATGTACGAATTTTTCTTTTTTTTCTTTTTTTTTTTTAAATCTTGCATTCTGTCTGCATTTCACCCATTTATTTTCATTCAATTGGGCCAGATAAACCAAAGTGAGAACTATGACTTTGTATGCAAACCAATACTAACATGTAGATGAGGTTAATTTGATTATGAATTAATATCTGAGAAAAACACTTGAATTTATTAAATAAAATACGCAGTTCGCAAAATACTACCATTGTCACTCATTCAAAAATATATGTAATGTAGTATCAAACCCAGCAGATTTACATGTAATTTCCTGTAAAATAATGCCCGATCTCTGGACACTTTTTACTGAGAATAGGTATAATCTCATGTGTTGTGTCATCTTCCTAATTTTAGCTGAAGTCATTCCTTCACCGGATCAAAGTCGGCTCAACCGCTGGGAGGTGTGCTTAGCTGCAGCAGTGGTTGCCTCCTGAGCAGAACTCTAGCATTACCAGTTCCTGACAGCTGCAAGCCAGCCTCTGGGCATCTTGCTGAATTTTCAAATGTAATTATACAGTAGACTTCCTTCAACAAATTCTGTGTTCCCAGCAATAATTATAACAGCTCTTCTTGCCTCTAGCCTGTTCTTCATCTTACAACCCACCTCCATATCTCCCACTGCTGGCTAGTGTTATCCAGCAGAGCTGATGGATCTAGAAAAGCCATCTAGGATCTAGAAAATATCCTGACAAGGATGGTTTCATCAGTACAGAAGATCCATTTCTTCTGATCCATTATACTGAAATGACACGTCCCATAAAGCAGAAGATTATTCTCTAATTTGCAGAAGAGCTGTTGATTAGCTTGCCACTTTTATTTTGCAAACAGTTTTCAATTGTTATTACAGGACATAAGGTAAGGAGTTATTAATAGCTATCCATGAAATAGCTGAAGAAACCAGCACAGGGAAAGTGAGGTCTTCTAAAAACACTTTGCTTCATGTTGTACAAGTCAGGATATAATTTCTTTAACTACTACTTGTGTATTAAGTTTTCATATACAAAGCTGTTCATGTTCCGTTTAAGGGCACACATGAAAATAAAAATGATCAGTGATGTATTTTTTTCTTACATTAAATGCTGGGTAATTTCAGACAGAGAATGATAGAACAGGAAAAGTTACCCATCGATGTGCTCAATCTAGTATTGGCTCATGTTGAGGAAACTTAAAAGCAACTATGCAGAGTAATAATCTCTCAACCTGTCTGGTAGCATGGGAAGTTGATGCAATGGCTTTGAATATGAGAGTCTCAAGATGGGAGGTAAGAGAGAAAGCGTATGCTGTTGAAGATGTGCAGAGGCAGCCTTTTTCCTCAGTCTCTTACTGTGGTTGACTGTAGCAGGTCTGAAGATCACAGGTTACCATCGTTTTCAGTCATTCCTGCAGCAGGATCAAGTGCATTGATCAAGCCTTTCCTTCAGAAGCTTCAGTGAGTGAAATAACCCAGCACTCCTAGAATTCATGCTCATGCTGACTTTTCATAGTTCAGTGACATCTGTTACTGCAAGATGCCACAAAATTTACTCTTTTGATTTGTGTTCTTCTGTATCCATTGATTCACTGTGTAAGGTTTTATTGCTGGTCTGTTTTGTGTTCATGTCTGTGATGTGTCTTACCTAAATGTGGCACTTTGGATTAGTCTTTATTGAATCATTGGTTTCTGACTATATCTCCCAGTTTTCAAAAGCATTCAGAAGTCAGATCCTTTCCTCTGAGGTGCTGCTATTTTCTCCCAGCTTTGTATTATCTGCTGATTTTGTAACCACACTGCCTTCAAGTCACTAGAATTGTTATGAAAATACCAGATAGAAACAGATGTCTCCGAGATCTGTTTGAAATATATACCTGATTTGAGAGGTATATATTGAAAATTTCTTTTCAAGAACAACTGCTATCTGATTTAAATAATTTTTGTGTCCAGCTTATGGTGATTATGTTTGGACAGCATTTCATTATATTGGCAACAACAGCACAGAACATGTTTAAAATGTCTCTAATCTCAAGCTTGTATCACATCTACTATTACCTCTCATCCATGAAGACGGTTAATACCCTTCCAGTGAAGTAATTTGGATGAGTTTGAAGGGATCTGTATTTTTTCTTATCTCTTATTCTAAAAATCTGATTGTGTGATAATTGGTTCTAAGATCTTTCCAGATTTCACTGGCAGACCTGAACTTGTAGGTGGGACTTATCCAACCCGGAGGGACAGGAGAGGGCTTGTTCTAAGTTTGATTGTTTTGTTTTGGTTGTTTTTTCTTCTTCTTTTGATTTCCTTTATTCAGATCTCTTAGAAATAATGAGACAACAGATCCTACTCTGTTATGTCTCTCTTCCTCCATAATTTTCAGCATGACTCTTTTCAGATTTGTTGGGTGTTTTTCATTCCTTTTGTTACATTGTTTCCTCTCCTTGTTTGTAGCAACGGTGTGAGTGTCTTGTTTCACAGTAGGTCTCATTGATCACTGATATGGGACACGCGTGAAAACTTTTTTCTAGTGAGACAAGCTGACAGGATTTGTAGAAGAAATTTTCTTTGGTTTTGCTTGTTTTGTAACTTCAGAAAGGCACTGTTGGGCTCATAGCAGTAAGATTTCAAAGGTTACCATCAGAAAATTAAGTGTTCTTTCATCTCATCTTGTGTACTAGTTGGAATGGCAGTAAACAGGTCAGTTTCAAAGGGAAATGAAATCCAAAATTTTGCTTGCATGAAGTGTAAAGATAGAGGTGATTGAATACTAAAATTATTGTTCTAGTCTTTTGAACCACAGGCTATAAAAGTGGACTGGGGAAAAGATTGAATTAGGACAAGGAGGACTTTATCCCGAATTGTTACATCAAAACATCTTATGGAAATCCTTCTATCCTGAACGATTGTAACTTGGTCTTTGATCTGTTTGGTGTGATGGCCCATGGGTGACCTTTTCTTGGTGTCTAATAAATCTGTGTGTAACCACATAAAATCTGTCATTCTTCTGTTGTTCACCTGTTCTTATATGTTGCAAAATGGAGAATTTTACCTTAAAATAAAACTATGCAATCAGGAGCAGCAAAAGCAAGGTGGATTTTTTTTCAAGTCTATCATATAATCCAAGCCCTCTTGACCACCAACCGAGGATGGGGACAGAAACCAGAATGTTTGTACCAGTTGATACTGTCTCTTTAAAATTCAATGTTTTATCTTTTACCTTTCAGTTTGCTTTATAGGTCACTTAATTTTTGTTAACTTTTCTCTAGTGTAAGCTAAGAACAGAATATTGCTGAATATGCTAAAATGGATGTATCTTTTTTTAAGGCTGGCATTAAAGAAAAGAATCATGCTTAATGCTGCTGTGATAATAAATAGTACTATAATTGATAGTTGATAGAAACCCTTAAAATACATTTTTATGGTTGAAATGTACTTTGGGTAAACAGTGTTCGGTTTGCCTATTAAAATAATTCACTATATACTGTGGTTTCTGTGAGTATTAAGGAAGTAGGACTTTTCCAACAACAGTAATTGGTTGACACTGCTTGACCTTAATGCAAAGCTACAGTATTTAATGAACAAACAGAGGGAATAAAGTTTTGATAAATAAGGCAATTTTCATGAAACCTTTAGAAATATGCATGAAGTCTTTTAGTGTTAGATTGACGGTTTCTCCTTTTGTGAAAAGAATAAGTGAATAATTTAAGGCTATATTTCATGTTTTCAGATCTTCATTCTGTCATATAAATAATAGACTGTGAAATGCAGCAGCTCCTCTATTCACAGATTTAATAGACCTATACAAGGGAGTATCTTACTCAGCTTCTGGCATCTTAAAATGCTCTTTTGTGCATATGTATACCTGAGAAGCAATGCAGAAGTGGGACATTCCTCTCTTCAGTAACCAACTTCTAAACTTAAAGCATGCCACATATTCTATTTTTAAACAAATTATTAGTCTTAATATACTTTCAGTGGAGCTTGATGTAATTTTTAGTATTCTTAGTTTTTTAATTCTGGTACAGTGTTATGATAGACAGGTGTCAAAAACAAGGTAACGTGGCTATTTAAAATTAATGTGTAATCTAAAGATACTTACTTAAATGGAAAGACTGCATGAAAAGTATTTGGGTTTAGATCCAGAACAAAACTTTGAAGCACCATTGAGTCTTGGCAAGAATCAAGTGTATTCACTAAGACAGTGAAATATCAAGGTAATTTTGTATGAATTGCTACATTTATTCTCAGTTGTGTAATTTATTTTTGAGAGAAACAGCATTAGGGGAGGAAGAACAGAGAAAAGCAAAATTAATCTAGTTTCTTTGCTTTGTTTCCACTCCCTTTCCCTCCCTCTGCCCTGTAAAGAAGCTTTAGTTTAGTGTGTGTTGAAAGGATAGTGAAGTAAGACGTACTGAGAACAAGTGGCAAAGCATTTGCGTCTTTTCATGTTCTCAAACTTCCAAGCCAGGGGCACAGTTTTAGGACTGGTGGACCATGGGAAACATAAAGACTCTCTTGGGAAAATATGTACTACTGTGCCTGTTTTGTTAGCTGCAAAATGTAACTTTCTTAAACACTACCATTTAGAAACTTAAGTTAAAATTGTTATCTGCATTTTCATCCTGATACCCTTCTTTCAGCATTGAGGCAACTCTAGTTGTTAGGAACCTTCTACTAACATATGATTTGGTACTGAACTCTTGCCTTCCTGCTTCTTATGTGGGTGTGCATACATCTACACAAGCAAGAAAAGCTCTTAATTTCGTGTCTTGAAGACTGTTTCCTGTAAACAATGTTTAAGTCATCTGGCAGGTGGTCTGCCTTTGTCATGGTATTAATTTATGTAGTGCCCATGTAGGTTCCAGAAACGTCTAGTATGGATCCTTCGGGCAAAGTGAGCAGTCTACATGAGGATGGCATCACCTCCGCTAAAATACAGGCAGTTTATTTTCTGTTTCTGCTTGCTGATGCTCTCTAGTTCATGTAGTTAAGGTACTGTCTCTCTTACTTTTAAAGAAAAATACTCTTTATATCTTATGTCATGTTATGGAAATCTTAACATAATCCTATAGTCACTTTTGTAAATTATTTCAGTAACTTCTTCATATCTACTTTTTTTTTCATTTCCTCTGATATTATTTTCTTCATACTTTCTCTAAGTCTGTCTCTTGATTTCAACTTGTCCAAATGCTTAAATAGGGAGACATGCTTTTTCCATTCTCCTTACCCTATTGTAGTAATTTAAGACTCAGAAAACACCAGCGCAGGGATAGAGACCTTTCTATAGTGTAACTTGTTGCAAACTAATGTCATGACAATATGAATAATGTGAAAATCGTGGTGCTGCGCTGGCATGAAATACATTGTCATCACCTCTGTTTTCAGAACTTATCTAGAGTAATATTTTCTGTTTCTTTTGCTACATAAAGATTACTAAGGCCGTTGGCTGGGGGTGTTTCTGTTGTTTCAGTAAGAATTTACAGGATTCATATATTAAATATATAGATCTTTGTAAGCAAACCAGTCACTGATTGGATCTGGCTGTGACTGGATTGACTTCTTGTGATACTTGAGCAATATATTTCCGATTATTCATTGTTACTTCAGTACAAGACTATAGCATCACTGTAGTAAGTCCTCTGCAAATATACATATTCACTGCTCTTTGTTTACAGGATTTGCGTTATTTAAGGGAAAAATGCAGGAAGGAGGGTATAAAAACCAAAAGAAGAAAATAGGAAAGCAGAACAGCAGGGAAAAGCAGTTAAGGTAGTTTGCTAATGGCTGTTTATAAGTGGTGCTGATAGTTGCTTTTAAATTCTGAGCTGGCTACTGTTCTTTATTTAGTCAGTGTGGCTTTTTTGCTTAATTTGTTAACACCTATAGACATTAGAAAGAACAGTAGTTATGACAAATGGACTATGTAATCTGAAAATTGTATTTTGTCACATGTTTTAGTCACAAAACGTAGTTGAAATCAATTGTCCAAACATTCATTTAACATATTAATAAGTAATACAGGCATACTCCAAGCCCTCTTGAATTAGATATATTACATGTTGTTACAAAATTTAATGCCAGGCTTAGTAACTCAAAGTATGCTCTAGAATAAAAATATATTTATATGCTAGTTTATTGCAACTGTGTTGCTAATCCAGATTTTTTAAAAAACACTGTTTATATGAAACTGTTTAGTATCTTCATGTGTAGACAGTTGTATTTAGTTTAATTTCTAAGAAAGAAATCCCAAAAATTTATTCCTTCAAAGTGGGTATTTTTTTAATAATTTGTTTTTAAATGGAATCTAATTTGTTTTGACAACAGTGGTGAGATTACAGGAGCTGTTTAGGTACTTACCTGCAAAATCAGTGTCTTCTAGGACTTTTGTTTTAAATGTGCCTAGATGCTTGTGTTCTCTGGTTTTCTAATGGAAACACTATAGGAACAGGATGAAGTACCAGCTTTTCAAAGAGGAAAGATAATGTTTCCAATACAACACTATTAGCTTTGTGTATATTTAATAGGAAAAATATTTAAAAATGGCGATGTGTCCCATAGTTATGGGAATAGAGTTTAATTGTCTCAGTAGTTGAAAAATTCTGCATAAACATGTTTCCAAGAGCCATTTTTTTAAACTTTTCCTTCCTTACATTTTTAAACATTTAAAAGAGTGATAATAAAAGATAGGTTGCTGATGAGTTGCTGAAATCTGATTTTTTTAAATATTTCTTAGAACTATAGCCTTTACCATTTTTACTGTGTTTATAACCAGCTGTATGGTGCTATTGACCCTTGTACTTTTATTGTCTATTAATAATGAATTAACCGTTTTCTAGAAAATATATCTAACAATATCAAGTTACTGAAATTTGCAAAAGTTTTCAAGAAGATCAGTCACAGGAGGAGGTTGATACAAATTTAAGGTTGAATACTGAAGAGGTCTTCATAATGGTCAGTTTGTTAGACCTTGGAATTGTTCTCCAGATAGCAAAACTTCAGCATTTATGTCTTTTAAATCTCTGTAGCACTCTCTGTACCATTATTGACTTCTTAAAAAGAAGTGCATTGAACCACGTGGACTTACCTTACATGTTGTTTCCATCCCTCCTGTTACATGATTATGTGAAATATTTATTTGACTTGAAAAAATAATTGTATCGGTCACTTGAGTTTTTGTTATATGGAAATTTCCATGAAAAATCCTACACTTTAGGTCACTGAATCCCCTTAGGTCAAACTAAAAATTGAAATTGCTTTTAACATTTTTTCATCAAGCATCTTTGTTCTCTCTCCAAAGGTCAATTCCAGAAGTCTGGTACCAGGACTGCTGCTCCAGGTTCCTCATTGCTGCTGGTGGCTGGGCCTTATCCCAACACTACTTGACTTTGAATGTGCGGAGAAAATAATTCTAAGGACAGCTGTCTCCTTTGTGTTTGAGCACCTGTCACTGTGTGAGTTAATTTTTCTATGTTTTTTTTTTTTTAAAACAAGCTACTGAGTTTGCCTCATTTTCATTAACATCATAGTTACACGTTTAGCATTTATAAAAATGTTAGTGATGTCTTTCCTGTAGTTGTCCAAAAATTATTTTAAATACTCTTTCTGTGTAAAAAACCCTATCTTATTTAACAAACATAGGTGCATTTCTCCGCATTACATTTTAAAAGACAAGCGAAACTATTGACTGTAGTATTTGGTTTTAAAAGAGATGGATAACTGTATTGAAGTCTGCTTTCCACAGAACTGGTGAAACATAGGCTGTGTCAGTGGGAGCTTTTCTTTGCTTTCTCCCATAATATGCCCTAAGTCCCGGCCTGGAGGGGCAATTCACTATCTAGTTCAAACCTCTCCTTACATTAACAACATGGCAGTGTTTAGTAATGATACAGTGTTTGCTGTTAAAGACTTGCCAGTTTTGCCTTAAATAGCAAGATTATATTACCTCAATTTGCCATATTCCCTCTGTTTAGTTTGGAATTACCTTGCAAACGTTAAGGTGATATTATTGAATTGTATAAAGGAATTAGAAAGTTGAAATCCTAGTGATGAAGATTTAAAGTACTAGCACTGGTCTACAGAAAAGCACCAGTTCAAGCGATTAAAGGTCAGGAAACTCATTTTAATAGGAACAGTTTTTTTGCTTTCACTGACTTCCATCCATGACTCTAATTAGTTATTTCTCCTTCATACTGCTCTAGATAATTTAAATCCCTTTCAGAAGTGATTTTTTAAGACATGTATGTGCTTGTGTTTTTGTATGTATAGTTTCTGTACCTTTCAAGTGTAGTTAGTTCTCTCCAGTGTTGCAATAAAATACGGAACACTATGCAGTACATTAAAGAAATAGAGCCTATGCATCAGAACAATTTTCATGCCTCACTCAATTCTTAATGTAAATTAGTAGGAACATTGGTTATCCATTTGAGAAATTGAGTTGGTATAAAAATAAAAATGCACTTATGGTGTGTGGTGCTTTGTGTATCATCTTGGGAGTGTTTTGCTGTTTATCTGTCACTTGCATTAGAAAAAGCAGTCACTGGCTGCAGGTGATATTAAAAATTAAAGGTTAACCTCAATTTCTTTACTGACCAGACATGGGGCAGAAAGTTCTTCTGGATGTGTGCCTGAATTTTGGAACTGTCAAAAAGAGTTGAGAAGTAAAGATTTGTGCTTTTGGTGGCATAGTCTTTTTCTTCGTGCATGTGCAGTTACACGATTTCACCATTTTCAAGTGTTTACGCTGCTTATTATAGGTTATATCAAGATGATTTTTCATTACATCCAACTTTGTGAAATTAAAAAATGACGTGATAATGCTATAGTAAATAATCATAATGAATTTGTTGTACCAATCTACATAATTTTGGGAATGTCTTTTCTTTTTTACTTAGAAAAACTAATTAAAATAGTTATTTTCTATTACTAGACAATACATGTCTTTCAAAAACTAGTTAAAATTGTTGAAAGTTGCTGTAGCAGCTTTCGAATATTCACATTAGCTCAATGTACTTTCAGTATAAGGCAAGATTTATATACTCATGAACAAGCCTGGGAGATCTTTATTTAAGTATTAAGGCTTTTGACAAAGTTGGCTTCTGCCCCACAGTAAGTTCAGGGTGCTCTAAATTCAGTAGCGTGATGCTTCCTTCATGTCTCACTCCCAAGTGTTGGGGGCAGCATTGAGACCAGTGAAGAAGCCTGGCTCCAGGCAGCAAGGGTTTCCATGTCACCTGCCAGGTATCTTTCGTTTCCAAAACAGGTCCTTCAGTGGTAGACCAGGCTATGGGCAAGTCTTGATACTTGAGATGCAAGCTGGAAGCTGTGACTGCTGCTCTCACCTTCCATTTCATCTCTTGATTTTACTTACCCATGCAAGGACATAGTGTGCATATAATCAATAGATTTGCTGCTGCTTCTTGGCTGCTGAGTGGAAATGAGAAGGCAAGAAGGAAAAGTGAAATTGCCTGCTCTGTCTTCATGATTAAAATAGACTGCCAAAATGCACCTGCTTTCTTTCCCCATCCCCCATTTGCTGAACAGTGAATCTCTGCTGTCCTTGGCTGTTTTTCCTCTTAAGGCTCTTCTTAGGAAAACAAGAAAACAGAATTTTCATTAAGGAAAGCAATGAATATTGCTTTAGAAAAGAACATTGCAATTGATGTTTTTGAAGAACAAAATATTTCAGTATTTCAGATGTGTGCAATTGTTCTAAATTTATATATCCGTGTGCTTGCTTCATAGTAAGCTTGACACCGTTGTTTCAGGACTGTTATGCTGTAGATTTTTCAGACCTTGAATTATATCAGGTTAAGAGTTCTTTGACAGGAAAGTGATAATGCTCATTTCATGTGTTTTACTTATTATTCCTAATTTGTTAAACCTATATTTAAGACTAATAATTTCACTGAAGACAAAATATTTTAAAATGCCAGTTATTTATTTTCCTGTATTTCCCTCTGCTTGAAATTATTCCAGCCTTCTCCAGGATGGGAGTTTCACTTAACACTTACCAATTTCTTGAGTTTCAGATTGTTTTATGTTGACATAATAATGAAACTGGTCAAAAAGTTTCACTATTGAAAAAATTTATGAGGAATTCAAAGTACTCTATAGCTTTAAACATCGTTCCTTTGACTTAAGGAGTAATTAAATCCCATATAATAGTTGATAATTGTTGGCTTGTACCCTGGCCCTAAAGTCTTTATTTTATACTTTGTTATGAAATATCAGGAAATATGGGCTGTATTTTTCAGATAATTAAATACTACAGAAAGTGGTTATAATTTGAAATACAATACTTCCTAAGAAGAAATCTTTAAGTGATTTTACGTATTTTCTTCCAGGTTCTAGAATAAGTGGCATTTTATAATTTGTCAGTTACTTCCTCTAAGTTCAAATAAATTTCTATATCAGTCTGAAAAACACTATCTGGTGTCTTGCAATCACGTTTCAGATGGCATCTTTTCTTAAATACTGCAATGTTCTGTGGTTTGTGGAGCAACTAAATTACCCATTTGTTACACCATTATGCAGCTCATAGAGGTCATCACACATCTGTATGAACAGGACTTTTTTTTTTTTATTTTTTTTTTTTAAAAGCAGTCATTGCAGTGTTTCTGTTGTTGCTGTTCCTACAGTGTGGTTGGTCCATGTGCCTATGTTTACCTTATGGCTGTATTGCAGAGATCGGCTATAGAGACAGATATCCATAAGCTAAGGACTTTCTTAGTCCCAGTTCTTAGACTTCCCAGTACTGGGAAGTACTGAAGAAGACCTTACAGCCACCTTTCAGTACTTAAAGGGGTCTTATAAGAATGGCAGAGAGATTTTTTTACCAGGACCTGAAGCTACTGAACAAAGGGTAATGCTTTTTAACTAGGAGGACAGAATTAAACTAGATATTAGGAAGAAATTCTTTACTGTGAGGGTGGTGAGACACTGGCACAGATTGCCCAGAGAAGTTGTGGATGACCCATCCCTGGAAGTGTTCAAGGCCAGGTTGGACAGGGCTTTGGGCAACCTGGTTTAATGGGAGGTGTCCCTGCCCATGACAGGGGGGTTGGACTGGACTAGATGAGATCCTTTCCAGCCCAAACGAGTGCATGATTCTACTTGAGGACAGCAACTTGCTGCCCCTGTTACCTGCTTACTATAATGTACACTCTTACGTGTTTTCATTATATGCTATCTCTTCTGCATCTTGTTGACCTTCAAACTCTTTCAGAAGTGTTGCAGTGGTAACAAGTGGTATTGCTTGAACCTGGTCAGAAGACTCTTATTTGTGTGATTATTTTTCAGTAAGAGATGACTGCTAACTTAGGTGATCCTAAATGCTGATCAGAATTTGTTAAATAATAAGTTGTTCAAGTTGTTCTTAAAGGGTTAAAAGTGGCAGCCTTAAGTGTTTCTGCCATGGCGAGGAGAAACTGTTGGGTTGCCAGTGGTGTATATTTAAGTTCAAGATTGTAGTGATATTCTGGCGCACTTGTAGTGACTGTCTTACCACAGATGTGACCACCACAGGGAACTGTCTCAGAGCTGTGATAACGTTCTAGTCAAGTTTTAAGAAAAAAAAAAGAATTCTAAAAAATTGGCTGTAACTTCCCTTGCATGAAAAGGAATGCTATTTCATGCCTATCCTTGGTTCTCTTTCTTTTTCCTCTCCTCCTCCCCAAGAAATGCTGTGAGACTTACAGAATGTTTTGCTTCTACAAGAAATTCTTAAGGAATTTTACAGGATTTTAGTGCTTTTTGGTCTTAGTTATACTGATTTGAATGTCTGAACATATACTGACTGATACTGACAGTTATCAGTGTGCAGCTGGAGTCCAGTGCTAGGGACTGTATCTCCTGTGCGAGTAGCAGCATTGCTTATTGTTGGTGTGTCTGACCAGCATTTGGAATTAGAAGAAAAACAGATAAATAAATTGAAATTACAGTGATGACCAACTGCCTACTAATTTAAGACACTCCACACATTGTTGAATGCTATTTATTCAGTGAACTCATATATTAAATACATCACTTTAAATGTTTCTTTAAGGTAATAGGAGCCACAATGGTCAGAAGCTGTTCTATTATTGGTGCTCTATTGTATTTAAATGAATTAATGTGGAACTTCATAGCACTCAGAACTTTCTGAGCAACTTCATGTGATTTTATTAAAGTTTGCATTCAGTGATGTGCAGTACATGATTTCATATTAAAGACTTTCTTTGAGAAGATATTTCTAAAAGTTACAGTTTTTAAAGGAGATTTAAATCTTGCCATCCACTTTTGCAGTATTTTTATTAATGCTATATGTCTGATCCTGTAAGATCTTTACTAATAGGTATTACTTTTAATAAGCATTGATTCTGGTAGAAATGGTTGCACTAGATTTGGGAGAAATGGATGATTGTTTTATTTTTGTTCAGAAGCATGCATGCCTTGCAATATTGAGGTCATGTGAAAGCACAATCAGAAGGTTGCTTGTATCTTGAAACTTGCTTTATTTCTCCTCTTTTGCAAGGGAGTTGTAGATCAGTTGCAATAATTTCTCTGTATTATAAACGTTCTTCAGACTTTGTCTTGGGACATTAATCTAGATTATTTTAAAATCCCACAAATGTGCTCTATAGCAGTATCCAAGAAAAAGTTGTCATTCTCACATAACTGCATTTGGCGGAGGGAAGAAGGAAGTAGAGGGGACAAAAGGAAGAAAACACTCATCTCTTTAGGTGAATGTATTCTTCCCATAAAATGTAACAACAAAAAGTAGATCAAGACACTCTTGCATGGAGACATTCATACCATCTGACAGGAAAGTGACTTTAATGAATTTAAAAACCAGAAGCAACACTGTTTCTTCCCTGAGTAAATGGTAGGAAGACCTTAATTACACATTGCTCCTGAAAGGACAGATTGTGCTTAGGTTCTTTTTTAGTCATTTAAACTCAGAATTTGGAAGTTATTTAACTTAAAGCAAACACAAGAGTCCTTTTCTGAATTTTCATACTGTTACTGAGTTTTCTTAATATGAATGGTGTGAATACAAGTATTTCAAATACTTGAAATAATCGGGGATTTAATGAAGTGGGGTTTTTGAGGTTTGGGTGTTTTTTTGTTCTTGCTTTTCTAAACAATTAGAAAAATCATACAGTATCTTCTATTGGATTTTGGCTTAAAAACTTTTAAAAGGCATTTACTTTCTCATACAAAAAATGGTATTTTGGAGTTTTTCATTTTTGTGTGACATCTCTAAACGTGTTCCCAAATTCTACGTGCAGTTCTGTAATTAAGATAGTGTTTTCATGGCATTTCGTCAATGAATAGAAAAAATATTGTTTATACAATTTGGGGAGAAGTTCATTTTCATCAGCAATACAGTTGTTTGAGTTGGATGGGGTTAAAATATAAGCCATCAATGTGAAATTTGGGGTTTGTTACTTTCTTACAAACCTCTGTAAGTTTTATGCACTCTGAGTGAGGAGTCCAGCAGCTTGTCTATACAAAGGTAAGATAGATTCAGAAACAAAAGTATTTTTTCCTTTAAGAGAAGATCTGTAGCTTTCTGATCACAGCACTTAAGTTTCTTTATATTTCATTGGTGTGTTCTCTCCATGTAATGTACATAGGAAGTTAATGATGAAAGAGTAGTAAAGTAGTCATTGAAACTGAGAATTATAGTATTTGCAAATGTAAAATCATAATTTACATAAATGTTATAGTCAAGAACATTATGAATGTAAATATGCCTTCATCTATTCTCAGTCTTATAATGCCATTCGTTGTCCAGTGGGAGATGAAGAGTGATGTTGAGACTGCCGTTTAACCTATTATAGCAGCCTAAAAAAATTAAATAGCCTTGATGTAAATATGAGGTGGGAAAAGAGTATTCATCTCCATTAGGTGACTTAAAAAACCATGGTAAGAATAACAGGCGGGTGGGTGTGCATTAAGCAGTGAAATCCCTAAATTCGGACTCTAATTATAAGCACAAGGACAATTGCCTCCCACATACTTAAACTGTTATAGGTTTTTGAGACAGAAAATATGCTTCACGGTTCTTCAGGCACCAAATATGGATTTTCTTTTGCATTCTTTTTCATCTGATACATGATTCCTTCTCCCTGCTACTAACTGAGGGGCTAATAGGAAAAAACTGAGTTTGCTATGTTTTCCTGTGCGAGATTCAGTCTTTATGCATTTTTCTAGATCTCATTACTACGTTGAGAAAATCCTACCCATTTTGTGGTACCATAAGCAGGTGTTGCACCATTATAACCAGATTATTTGGGGCAATTACTTCAGCTTTGATTTTTGTCCAATTATTTCAGCTTCATATTAAAGTTATCTAGACCTCTGGATTACCAGGGGTTGGTTAACCTATTTGAACACATAGGTCACTCTTTCTTCATTTCTCATAAAGATGGATGATACGCTTGTACCCTTTCCTGAAACTATTTTCATGTTACATTAGGTAATTTTTTTTTTAAGTAATTGGAGAAAAGTTACACCCATGGAATCATAAATGAGAACAGAGTTCGTCTGTAAAACTGTCTTTTAAAGTTAATTGTGTATTGCGGTTTCTTTAATATTAAACTGCTTTCAGTGCCAGAAAGAGCATTTTGATTATTTAGCCATTCCATCTTTGACATAATACAAGGTAAAGATTCAATTATTTTTGTTTTTTAAGATCAAAATCATCACTTCAGCTTTATATTTAAGATACAAAAGGAGATGCATTATATCCCTAGTTAACCTCATCTAATAATTAGGATGTTGTATTTCTGGACTTAATTTGTCTGATTTTGTTTTTTAGTAATTGCGTCTTACTATCCTTTTCTATGCTCAATTATTGATTTAGTGACTACTGCATTTTTTCCACATGTGATAAGTTTTAGGTCTCAATCAAGTCACCTCTAATCTTATCATAAATAAACTAAATATATTTATCTTATATCCGTCTCTCACACACATGTAATAACAAGGTTTTTCTTATTGTAATTCTTGTAACTAATTTTTGGGCCCTTTTAATTTCAGCCTTCTTTTAAATCAAAGATACTAGGCCTGGTTATGGTATTCCAGTGATGCCATATGTGCAGATAATTTCAGGTCCTTAGTGCTCCCATATATTTCGCTGTAATGCACCCAGGGATTGTTTTTAGCTTCTTAGCTACAGCAACATAGTAAGAGCAAAAAAAAGCAGTTGGTTATTTACTGTGACTTGTAAGTTCTTCAGGGATTCACTGCTTTCTAGGATGCAATCCTCCATTTTATGTGGCCTGTTCTTAAAGTTCTTAAGGTAAATAAATGAAAATAATGTAGTTTCTACTCTGATAGCTACTTAATTTATGCAGCTTATTGGAAGGATTTTTCTTTATTTTGGTCGTCACAGAGCTTCAACTTTTCCCATAACAGTGAAGAGTCAGTCACCAGGTTTTATATGTATTTTGTGTGATTGATATTTTAAAAGAGACAATAAAGAGGACTTCACAAAGCATTAGAGCCTTAACACAGCACAAAGAAGGCTTATCATTTGCTTAGCTTTTGCTGATACCTAATGATATGGCAAAAAAGCACTCTTCTACAAGGCTGCTTTTAAGATCCAAGGGAACCAGAGGAATTGTTAAGAATAATAGATAGCATATCTTGGATTAATTTTTTTTTAATTTGCTTTTAGGACTAGAAGCACAAAAATCCTGTCTTAATCTTGCCTTTTCTTTTAGGTATGCTGCTTATTTAGCTTTTAGTAACTTGTAATTTAAGATCACAGTTATTAGGTGTATTTCTGCATTTTATATATCGCTCCCAGATGCTACAGTATTAGTTTTTATCACTGCATATTTTATGAAATGTCAGCCTTCTGTTGGCTGTTCACGCAGCATTGTTAGTGATCAAAGCCACAACATAAAGGAGAGGAATCTAAACAGTTGGCTTATCTTTGTCCTTCATTGTGACACAATACCATAAAATTACTTTATTATATAAAAGGCAAGCAAAGCTTCATGTAGCACACTCTGAAAAGGTGAACTTTTTGTTATACTCAACAAAATAGATAAACTCTTATCGGTGATATTTTGTGTAACGAAAGTAAAGTTAGCAATGATATCTTTTCAGTTTGGAAAAGTTTTCCTCTATTGCTGCCTTTTTAAAGCACAACATTCATTTTATATTAAAATGCTATTATAACTTTATCCAATAAAACTTTTTGAAATGGAAGAAATGTTGTGCCCTTTAGAGTAATCTGTACAGTGTGTGTTGGAACTTCTCTGGGATACAATTAGTCAAGATATGCTATGTCATTTGAAGAATGATAATTGGGAAGATAATAGTCTTTACATTATGAAAACTGCTGGTGATTATCAAGTATATTTGGCTTATATTTTGTTTTTTCATGTGTGAGATTATTTTGAGTTTATCTGGATTTCTGGTTAAAAGTATCAAAACAAATATCAGTCAGCCTTAATTTTTCTGCTTGCTTAAATGAGTTGTGTAGCTGAAGTGAAGTAATAAAGTAGGAAAAACTCTACAAGCTCTGAAGATATTCTGTAAGAATAAAAAAATTGAATTATTTTGATCAGCTGTTGTGTATGCCCTGCACAGCAGTTGGTTCAATCAATTTTATGTTTTGGGATGGTTTTATTAAAACGAGCTGCTGCTTTCAGTAAATCATTATAAAGATGATGGCTTTGTATGTGCTTTTGGGGGACCTGCAGCTTACCAATGTCGTCTCTCAGTATAGATGTACTTAGGTCGACTTATCAAGAGGCTGGGCTGAATTAGTGACCCCCTTACAACGTGGAGTATATATCAGGACAGGACAGAACAGAACACAAAGAAGGAAATACAGTCTCATGTTATGATAGTGGTGGAGAAAGTCAAAGAGCAGAAGTATTTCTGTTGTGGAGGTCAAAAGCAGGCATGATCGTAACGCTATGGACATTCTCTTTAAAAAGATGACACACACAACTTGATGGAACGTGTTTGTGTTTGTCTTTCCAACTGCTGATACCATCATGCTTTTCAGTAACTTGTATGCTTGTATCCTCTCACAGAGTGTGGCCATGTTTTCATGGACACTTCAGATGTTTTGAACAAACAAACAGTGGTATTTTTCTGCATGGTGTTGTGATCAAGATGGCCACGTTCATCCATTTTTACCTGGTGTTATGATCTAGATGGCCATATTAATCCATTTTTACTTAATATCTGGCACTGGAAGAAATCATTCCCATGTACATTCAAAGGTTTTATTATTTCTTTCTTTATGTCAAAGCAAAATTAGTATTTTCAAAGCAAAATACAGCAGGTAGAAAACAAAGTTCTGTCAAGTTAGTAAAGGTTAAAAAATTTTAATATATTAGAAGCATTAATTAATTATTTTCAATTAATTAATTTTGAAAAGTGGAAATTGGGGAACCAAAAAATTCTGAAAATAATAAGTAGTTAATCCATCAGCTGCCTGACAGTAGCATGCTCAAGTGTTGGGTCATCCTGTATGAACATGACATCACACGGAGTCAGTGTAGCTTTCTCTTTCTTTTTCTCCTTCTCCTTCTCAGCCTTGCTACCGGCATCACGTTAATGATCCTTCTCCTACCCCTCACAACTGAGAGGAGTGAACATTCAGAGCTACAGGCTTATTCCCTATCTTTCTCAGATAAGCCATTTTTGTAATCTGTTTCTGTTCTGATTTATTGAAGAAGTGTGCCGGCTATTGTACATTTTCATCGAGTGATTACCTGAGAGGGTGAGTTTTCCTTGTCCGATATCCAGTGGGATTCTGGTTTGCTGAGGAAGGCAGAAAAATCTCCACCCTGACCTGGCTGTGAAGAAGGACTTGGATTGTGATGTTTATAGCAAATGTACAATCCACAGCAGGAAGACCTGTGCTCCTAGGCAAGAAAGATGGATGAGGTTGTATAAGCAGTCCTTTAGGTGCCTGAGAATCAGGAGACCAAATACTTTTCCTTGTAATTACTTATCCTTGCAAGTCCATAGGAAATTTAGGTGAACACAGAGAGAAGGCTGAAAGGAGTGAAGTTAATCTATAGAGGGAAGTGATTTTTCCTTTGCTGATCTTAGTACCTTTACCAGAGGTTTCAAAAGTTCAGGACTCCTTTTTTTTGGTACATCTAAGACTGCTTCAAACACCTGATAAGATAAACAGATGTTAAAGACACTTGAAGAGCTGGAAGCATACAAAGCTTATCAAAGCAGGTTCTCATATCTTGTGAATCTCCAATTGCTTGACCAAGAACTCATGCATTCGTTACTAAATGCACACCTTTCACGTACCCATCTGCAAACCAAATATACACCAGTTGCACAGTGACCAAAAGTAGAGTCAAGTCTTGATGAAGCGTAATGCATAGTTTGAGAGGTGTGATACTTGTTCATGTAATTGGTGCTCTGTGGTGCACAGTTTCAATCTTTGCATGAGGAGATAGTAAAAAGATTGTATGATAGCTCTTTGTTAATATATTGGATAAAATCAAGGTAGCTTGGTGCCTTTTAATCTGATATTCTTGAATCCTGATATGCACTCATGCAACTAATATGCTTTGGAAACTTATTTCACTTTACAGATATTTCGTATATGCTTATGCTCAAAATATTTTGTAGAATGGTCTTAAAATTTGTGAGCATGCAAACTTATTTCCATAGAAAAACTTCTATGACACTTTTGAGCACCTTTCCCAGCTGGTTGCAAAGGAATTTTTTACTAGGTAAATGAATGCAGTCATTTGTTGAGCTTGCAGACAATGCTAGCACTGGCAAAACCAAAGGTTTTTCAGCACTTTGTTAATGCACAGTTATCCTTAAATCTCTAGCTTGAGGGTTATAAATGTAACTGACAGAGAAAATTGAGTCAAATTCATAGTCAGAAATTTCTTAATAAGATAGAAATTGTTAGTTTGGACTTGATTCCCTGTTGATGGAAACTGTGTTTCTGAAATGTAGCTATATTACTTTACGCAAGGGATATCACAGTGCTTTTACCTATGGATTGTAGTAGTCAGATTGCTGTTCTGTGCTGCTCAACAAAGGTGAGAATTGCTTATAAACAAAATTGTGTACAAGAGATTATACTGCAGCCATATATTTTAGAACTTCATGTTGACCCTGTCCTCCATTATTAGCAACACGCTAAGTTATTTTTAAACACATTTCAGATTTTTGTGAGGCTGCTAGAATTGGCAAAGGGAAAAGTCAATGAGGTTCCTAGGAAGCTGTATTCAGTATACCTTTCTATTTAATGTGCAGATTAGTATTAATGATTAAACTCTTGAGTGCTGGCTCACCTGGAAGAGTTAAGATGCTTTCATGGTAACAGCAGAATAATTCAGGTATTTTCAAAGCTAATGAAGTTTTAGTTCAAAATTGATTGGTGAGGAAGATGTCCACAGGCTCTTTCAGCTTTGTTACTGAAGAAGCAGTCATAGACTCAAAGAGCTTCAAAGTGCTTCAGTTTGGAGGATATCAACAGAATGCTGAAGAAATACGAGTATTTCAGAAGTTCTGGCTGCATGAAATGTCCACCTTGCTCATAGAATGCATGCTGCAAAGCTCTTCCGTGTAAATACTGGCAAAGACCTACGTTATAGTTGGGGTGGACCTCAGTGAAACTGAAATAAGTGTAGTCATGAGACTGCAGTATTTACATATTCATCAGGTGCACTTTGTTTTAGTTGTGATATTAGAATGTGGCAAATTGCTATTCAGATGGAATTGGAGAGTTCATATTCCTAGTTTTTATTACACTATAGGATTACTCCTATTTAAACTGGAGATTCAATATTTTTCAAGAGTGTTCAAAAGAAATTTAACATGTCCAGCTTCTGATTTGGGGACCACTAGGACAGATGGTTCTCTTTTGTAGTAGTTGAGATGTTACTGTTTTAAAGTATGTAGGTGTCTCAGTTGCAAAGGGGCTAAAGAGAAGAAAGATAAATGCTTGCTGCAATGGATTTTAATTATTCTGAAAATTGGTGCCATTCATGTCCATTAAAGAACAGGTTGCTTAAAGGTGGGAGATGCACTGCGTTTCAGGGGCTCCTTGTGGGTTCACCTGCCCATCAGTGGTGCACAGTGACTGTACTGGGAATGTGATTGCCTTTCTGACTTTGTACCTCATGAAACCTGCAGGGAGAAAGTGCTTTAGTTAAAGCCAACAGTGACAGACATTGATCACATCTTCTGCTCACTGGTGAGATGGCAAATGAGGAATATGTCTCTTTCTTAGTAATGGCTAAGATGGGATGAGCTCAGGAGTATCTCAGCTTTAGGCGTCAGAGACTTTCAGACCCAGGTGGACACAAAGAGGTCTGTTTAGGCTTGGACAGAGAGGCTATGCCGTCTGTAGGGATGAATAGACTTCTGCCATGAATAGCAAAACAGAAAAGATATGACAGGAACAAGAATTATAACAGTCTCCCGCTCCCCTCCCCACCTCTTCTTCTGTTTTGAATTGCATTATGGATTTTAAATTCACACAAACATAGATGATGTACAGAAAACCAGTGTTTAGGTAGAATATATACAGAAAAGGATGGCATGTGCTTTTATTGCTCTTCATTTTAGACTTGTAGCAACAAGATGGTAGGATAAGGATGGACTAAAACATATTCACAGTTCTGAGGACTACCAAGGAATAACATGATAGTATAAACATATGCTATTTTCTCCCTAGTTCTGTAAATGTAAAGGGATAAATTCTTTCCACTCCCCAGTCTTTATTTTCTCCTCGACATTTTAGATTATTAGCTTAACTGTAACAATTTGATGTTGGGTGAAAACCACAATGTAATAGCAGCACTTACTGTGTTTTTAGATCTGTTTCTGATATAGTTGATTTTCAGTGCTTGATAATGGGTAGCATCAAGTGAACATTTTAATTATTAGCAATGAGGAATGAAAAAACCACAACTGTGGCATCTTACATCACTAAAATTTTATTTGATCAGCTCAGAGTTTTACTCCCTGCTTTTATGTACAAGCTGAAAGTGAAGATGCTGAGAGTTTGGAGGCTAAACTCTTGACTTAATGTCTTGGGCACTTTTGATACACAAACAGAAGACACTATTTCTTTGGGTAGCAGATTTTTTTAGATTATTTTCTTAACATACTTTATTCTTTTGTGTAGTCTGAAATATTTTGTTTACTATTCACCCAATCCTTCCCCAACCAAATTTAATGCTTCATCTATGCTGAGCACCCCATAGGAACACATGACTTAGGAAAGGGACAAAAATCAGCAGAAAAATAGGTGGTCTGAGCATTTATGCGTTAAATATGCATGTTAATTAGAAAAAATTAGAAAAAATATGAAAACAGATGTTACATAAATTATGTCAGTCTCAGGATAGTAGTAACTTATATACTGACAATAACTTTTATACGTGCATATGTATGTGTACGTCTGTTTCTGTATTTCGGAACATTTATGCAACTCCTACATGGATAGCGCTAGAAAAATAACATCTAGCTTGGGTACAGCCTCTGAACTCCACCTATACCTGTGAGCATTTATCTGCTGTGTTATAGTATCCATTGAGCTCCTGAAAGAAAGATCCTGAAAAAGGCACTGCCACAGAGGGTACAGAGGTAACGGGCATTAAATATATGGAAAACATTTTTTTCTTCTGCATATTGATATTGTACTAGGTAGCTGCAATTTTAAAATCTAGTTGCATTCAAGTCCTTTATTTGCTCACATAGCCCATTCTTTGGTCTCTTTTAGTTCTCTTAGTTCCTCTGTGGTGGAAGAAAAATTGTAAGCCTTGCTAGTAGAAGGTAGCCCAGCAAAAGCAACTGAAATGTTGAGAACGTGTTAACTGAAGAGACAATTTTGTAAGTGGATATTCATGCTAGAATTCATCTGCTCTTATTGCAGTTGTTTTGTCATTTTATAAAGAAGACACTTCTGACTGACAACCAATTTTCTGAATATAAATTCTGATATAATTTGAATAATTACATAATTTCTGTCCACGTTAAAAAAACAGACATATGTGCAGTTCGTATTCTAATTATCACCACCAGAGACTGAAAAGTTAACTTCTCAGAAAATGAAGGCAGTACAACATGCAGTAAGGAGAAATGTTGGAAAATAAAGACCTGGAGCCTTCTGTAAATTTTCAGATAATTATTTCAGTATAACATTCTACTTTTCTAGTTTGATAGCTTTCATATTCTTTGAAACCTTATATGTTTCTGTTTTGTGGCTTACGTTTTTTTATTATTTTTGTAAAATCCAGCATATACAGTAGGAAGATAAAAGCCTGCAAGAAGTAGACAATGAATTGTGGAAGAAGGATAACAATATTTCTAGCAGATTGTTAGTATTGAGGAGTTTTTAAAATAGTGTTCAGGGTATGCAATTGCTGTTGTAGCAGATGCATTATGCTAGTAAATGTATGAGAATGTGATACTATAAGAAAATGAATTACAGAAAACTATTAAGAAATCTTATTTATGTCTTGAAGAGAAAATATATTACCATAAATCCTACTTTATACCAATAAATTGTGTTGCCTACACGGAATTATTTAAAGAGGGGAAAAAAATCAGCGATATGTTAATCCTTCACTGCACATGTATTCATTCACATTGCAAGAGTAAGATTGCATGGGGAGAAAAGGAAATTTTATGAAAAGGAGTAAAATTGTTCCAGCCATGTAGCTTGAATTTTCAGGAAAGACCTACTTTGGAAACTTAGATACCTTAGATATTCAGTACCAAACCCATAGCAGTGATGACTTCTAAGCCTGGTTTGAGCCACCGTTTTTCTCTGAGTGATTGTTGCCTTTTCTTTGCTAGGTTTGTATATTTTTGTGAGCAGGCTGTCTTTAATTTCCCTGTTGTCTCCTTGAGAAGTCAGTTCCATACACAGATGATTCCATTCCCCTGGAAGGTTTTTCTTTTACTTTCTAGTAGAATAAGAGCAACCTTAACCTCTGAGCCCAAAGCTATTAGAATCCCTCCATGCCTTTTCTGCCTTGGTCATTTTAGGGAAGTAACACGGCTGTGCTCTAGCAGGGGTTCTGGCTTTGGTAGAAGTGTACAAGTATTTCTCCATAGTCAGCAGACACTGATATAAACCTTTGGTCATTGTACCTTGGTAGTTTTATTGTTGCTGACTTTAATAAAATAATAATGGTAAAATTGTAATTCCAGCTCAGGACAACATCCATCCATTAATTTTGCAATGGTGGGAGGGAGCAATACATCTGCAGTAAGCCAGACTTTTGGTTTAAGGGTGGATCTATGCAATTCAAGTGTGTGTTCAAGTATTATGAACCCTTACAAGTTTGCTTCAGTAAAAGATATGACTACGGAAATTTTCTTTGGTCATAGACTATAGTGAAATTCCTTTCCTGACAGAAAGCAGTGGTTCATGCAGGAAGCATTCCCCATTATTCATTGGTCTGGTGACCTTCCTTCCAGATTCAAGAAGGACAATTCTGAAAGAAATTTGGAGAAAGCAGCTGGTTTGCTTTTGAAAACTACAACCTTATGCTATCAGAACCAGGCTTTCCAAGGATATCTGCTACTATTTAGGCATCAATAAATAGTAATTAAAAAAGAATTTGGGAAGTGTTTGAAAGAAATGGTGACATGTCACTTTGTTTATAAGTTAAGTACTTTATATTAGCCCTGTGGGCCTTAGCCATGCCATTGATTTTGGCCTGTCTCAGTTACTGTCCAGGTATTAGAATTGGGCATTCAAATTCTGATGTGGCCATCTAATTCTCTGGATCTGTGGTGAAACATATGGATCATTGCTGATGCAGAAATTTGCATTCAACTGCCTCTGCGCCATTCCTTTTCTGTTTTGAAATGGGAGATCAGGAGACTTTTGTAAGATAAAGGGTAAGGATAACAGTAAGGATGAAATGGGAGACCTGGAGATTGAAGTGACAAAGCCTGAGTCAGAAGATGTGAAAAGTAATTCTCTTACGATATTTTCACTTTCAAACATTTCTATAATCATGTTTTTATTGTGAAGTTATGATATGAACAAAGCGTGGAAGTTTGTGTTCTGTGAAAAATGTATTAATTCAATTTGACTCTGAATAGCTGAAAAGCTATGAGATGTTGTTTTCATTCTCACTCTTATTTCTTTCAGTACTTCCCACAAAAATTGCAAACACATCCATGCATCCTGATAGCCAGACTGGTTTTGCCCAAGTGATGTATAGTTTTCTCACTATTAAATGAGGTTATGACCACTAGCTCTTTCAACACTTGATAAAAAATAATTGTGTCTGTGATTTTAAAAAAAAGTATATGTATAATACACATACATATAGATATATGAATGCTTCATTTTTGCAAATGCAGTTGTAGTAGTAAAGATATTGTTTGCAATACAGTAAGCATTTATCTTTCACATAGTTCTTTGCTACAGATTTTCAGCCTACCCTCATTAATAAATCTCAAGGTACTTTTCACCCCAACAATATTTATTAGTACAACTGTTTTTAATAATATATCCCTATTTGTTGATATTTAGTATTATGACTAACATTTTTATATGGGGCAGTTCTCTCTCATTCACTTTTCTGGGAAGACTATGATTTTTGTAGGTATGTGCTTCCATCTGTCAATGCTAGATAATGCCGAATTGAAGGAATGTTCCTTGTGTTTGAAACAGAAGGCAGTGAGGCTTTTGGCTATAGCTTGGTTTTTGTTGTGAATTTGTTTCATGATTTCTGATTGGCTTTTGAGATGTCACTGTCTGGTGTACAAAAAAAAAATAATTTTGTGGTAGAAAACTCTGCTTTGGTTGACAAGATGTGTGGAAGAGCAGAGGTATCATTCAGCAGCCTTAGGGTGTAGTACCTATTGTATTCAATGGGCATAAATACTGATTTTTGTTCCTGTTGAAAAAGGAGATTCTATAGTCTGTGTTGCTGAAAAGGTGCTCTGAAGTATTCAGTACTAGTTGACAATTGCAAAGCATGATTTTAGGAGTGATTCCCGAGGGGTGATATGACATGGTGTTGGTCTCTGTGAAAGCTGATGAGTGCTATACTATCTCACATAAGGGGTCTCAGTGCAAGACTGAATCCCAGGGATACATGGGGATTGTAGGATGTACTGCTTAAGGAGCTAATATGCGAGTTTCTGTGTATGTATTGTATTTTAAAAGAAGCCTTTTGCCAAGCAGTTCTTCCATTAAACAATTTTCATGTTGTGGGTTTTTTTTTTCCTTATCCTTTCTTCAGGGGAGTAGTAGTATCTCCGTGTTTCTTTTGTGTGAATGTATGTCTGTATGCAAGTTAAGTATGGTAAGGAAAGGAGGCACAAAGAAGTGATATGGAAAGCAGTGAAACTCATTGAAATTATTTCCTATGGAAGTTGGGGGTCATCTAGAAGGGGAATACAGGGGAACATTGTTGTTACTGTGGAAAGTTCCTTCCTGTCCAAGGAAAAGCATCATAATGAATCATTTTGTCCTGAAATTCCCAAGATTTAGCCCATGTATATGCAGGGCTGAGAAACAAGAGATTGGGAAATTCATTGAATTATGGGAAATAAATGCAGGAAAGCCCAAGATGTCATTATTGCCTTGACAGTAGTTAGTGTAGGATCAATAGGGAGCATTTCAGTAAAATATACGACTACTGAAATTTCCTTTGGCCATAGATCATACTGAAATTCTTTTCCTGCCAGAAAGCAATGGTTCATTCAGGGACCATTCCCCAGCATTCCTTGGTTTGGTGCCCTTCCTTCCACACTCAGGTATATTGTAAGCTGTGACGGCTGTGTGCACTGGTACGGTGCCTTTTGGAAGTTCAGCTGGAATGAGGTTTAGTGCAGATTGTCTGCGTTCCTCAGGGCAGTTTCTCTTAGTTGAATGAAATTTGTAGGAAAAAAAGGTGTGTTCTTACTGCAATCTGAATGTCTCACAGGAGTAACATTGCCAAGAGTACTCTTAAAATAAGGACTAAAGTGGCCATGCAGTATTGTGGCAGCTGATGATGAGCATCTTTCAACATCAGCACATGTGGTTTTTTTTCTTGATTACTGCAAAAATACTTGGAGGATTTTTTCAGGTAATACATCTTTCCAAAACCAGTTTTGTAATCTTACATATTCCTTGTTTCTCTGAATCTTTAATATTTTGCTGACTAGTCCAATAGGATGAAAAGTTATTACAGTAGTTAGATAGCAAGAAAAAGACGGTTGAAGGTAGTTTAAAATGTTTCTATTGCTGTGAACAACGTACAGTAAGTTACACAGGCAGATGGATCAGGCACTGCATGTTGAAGATTTTCTTTAATAAGTAATCTGATTTGCCATACATGCTTATAATTTACAATAAGAAACTTGTCAGAAATACACCTTGCCTCCAATAAAAAAGTGTATACATTAAATGTAACAGTGTAAGATCTGCTGTTTTATTGCATGTTAACTATTTGTGAAGCAAAATCTTACTCCATATTTTTAAATTACTCTGGTAGCATCAGGATCCATAACTCTTGAATATCCTCATTTTAAGGTATTTCTGCCCCCCTCACTCATGTTCTATAAATAATAAATGTTCAATAAATGTAATATACCACTCCTTCTAATTAGGTACTGGAAGTTACATATCTGGAGAGAAGGTGAAAGAATAGTTTTTGATACCATCTAGGTAAATAAGATCAAAATCTGTAGATAAAAACACTTTTATGAGCAGTTGACCTCATTATATATGAGTTTTTTTAATGCTTCTGTTTAATGACCAAGTTAGCAGTGAATTATTTTCTTGCTGTAGGCAAGGGATGCATAGCGTAGCCGGTTTTGTCTTTCAAGCACAGTGCCTCACCTCAGAAAGCAAATAATACTGGTTAACAGTAGAATAATATTTGTCAGGTGTTTCTTGAAACAGGCAAAGTTATGTATTGGCCTGCTTAAACATGAAAATCCTAGTAAACATGGGCTGGTTAACATTTGTAGTTGGAAATCCTGGAGGGATTCACAGGAGTGAATTTTGGTCGTACTGTGGGATTTGATTGATGACACCGGTCCTCCCTAGGAACTGATCTGTAAAAGGAGCTGAAATGCCAGTTAAGCATTTCCTTTAGTGCCTGCAACCTGAATGCTCCAAACTAATTTCGATGAGTTTACAAACTTAGATTTCAGTTGTTTCTGAGAGAAATACAAGCTTCTAAACACCTTCACAGACCTAGGGCTGAATCAAGGTCTTCCAGTTTGTGAAAGTAAGAGAAATGACAGAGAATTCAAAATTATGTTGCAGGTGAAAGAGCAATCCAGTCGAGCACTTATTTCTCATGAAGTTAGCCAAGGCTTCAGCCAGGGCAGAGGATGTGCCTACAGTGTCTGCATGAAACTTAAGTCTCCTCTTTTCTTGTTATCTTTGCACTGAGAATGCTGCAGGTGGACGGTCAAGTTACAGAGATTTCAGCATTTTTTTTTGTCCTTGCACTTTGCCTACAGCCAAGTAGCATTAGGTTTTTCGGAGGGGAGCAGGGAACCCCAAAGTGATGGGGCAGTGGTGGCATATGAGCAGCTGGGGATGTCACGGGCCATGGCGCACTGTGGGACAGGCTTTAACCTGCTTCCCGCGGACTCCCGGGAAATTTGAAGCTTCAAAACAGTTTCCTCTCTCCCATGGTAGTCCTTGTGTTACTGACGCAGCCTGTTTGAAAAGTGGAACGTTCATTTCTTTCCCCATTTTACAGTCATATAAATGTGAGTGATTTTTTCTGGGAGGGTCTTTAGGAAGTGCTTGACATTATTTATTCTTGCATCCCTTTAAAGGTATAGGAAGAAGTATTAAAATTTTTAAACTCTGTCTTTTTAGTAAAGGCTGTCACTTCTCTGATTCTGTTGTATACAGCCAGAGAGAGTGTGTGTTATGTCCCTGATAAAATTCTGCTTTTTTATAAATCTCTTAAGTGATGTTTTTAAAAGGTAATTTTTGCATTTCCCATATTATTATGTGTTCTGTTTACCTAGTGAGCTGTTTATTGAAGTTATTTTTATTAAATATTGATTATGAAGTTGTTAGACAAATGTATAACAGCTATCAGTACATTCCTGTATCAAAAAGTAAGGATATTTAAACATATTCTCACACATTTAAACAAATTATTTATATACATAAGTAGGATTTGTTGCAAATAAATGGAAATGGATGCCATTTTAACTGAGTTGTTCGGTTTTTTGTTATTTACTGAGCGTGAATTCCAATGGAAACTTTACTGTTTAAAGATGCTGCTTCTCTTATGCTGGAGTAATGCAAGTAGCTTTATTATTATCAGGATGTTTTACTTCTGATAACGGGAGATGTGTTCACATATACAAATACATGTATTTTTCTCACATCTGATTTGATAACCCAATTCCCATTGTTAGGTGCAGATTAAAAAGAATTTCCTCCCCTGGTAGGGGGTTCTAAAGCCTTGACATTGTTTTAATCTGATAACGAATGGCTTTAAGTTCATGTTCTTTCAGTTGTTGGCAACAAATCTAAACCTGTGTTTTTTGGATTTATGAGGATAAGTCCTGCTTTGGCAATCTTGTAGATCCTCAAGAGAATAGTTAAACAGTGATTAATCATTGTTTCTTCACTGAGTGTGCAGAAAAGAATGGAAAAGCTGCATTTCACACTTCTGAAGCAATTAATCCCCATGATCTTAGCCAGGTTTGTCTTGTAGATAAGTCGGGATACAAAACTGTACCTAATTTATCAATGTATGCATGCCATAAAGTATAAAACACACAATTTATTTCATATCATTTATAGTCAAATGTAAAAAAAGAGTGACTTTGCCATATCCAAGAGTGTTTCTTACATTACCTTCATATAAACTAAGTACCAGAGATTACAATGGGATTCCTGTTTATTGTGCACATCTGGTGCAGTCACTATGCATTTTCTCATTCACTTGCTGGCATTTTTAGTGATTGTGGCATAAATCACCTTGCTAATCAGAAACATAAGTGACGGGAAGTCATCTCCTTTTTTTGAACAATGGGAAAAAACATATGGCTTCTTAGACAGGACTTGGCTGTTATACTATTTATGTGGCATTATATTCTGTATTTAGAATTTCTTATTAATTGCTGTGGTTTGATTGAAGGCACAGAATGCCCTGTGGTTTTGGTCAAAGTATTTTTTTTTAATGATCTATTCATTATGCTTTCCATGCTTAATATCTGTTGTATTTGTGGATATCAAAAATGAAGCTGAACATGCAGGCTGTATTTTAAAATGTGATTAAATGTTTTTCAGCACTTTTTAAACAATATGAAATGGGTACTGTATGTTTCGAGTGACACCATATAATAGAAAGTTGTTATAAATTATGTGGCATAGTAAACAAGAGAAAGGAAATGTTTGTCCTTATAGGGAACACGCATGCTCTGAACTTATGTTCCCGCACAGTATCTGTCACTGGATTTACCACAGCAGATATAAAACCAGTTGCTGTTTGCAAGTCTGTAAGAAATCAGGTTAGGAAGCAAGACTTGTAGTTTTTGTGAAGAAAGTTTATTGGTAATTGTGCTTCTGAATTAAAATTCCCCATGGGATAAAACATATAATAAGATACCAAAATTATATTAATGTGTGGGGAAGATAATTGCACCCAAAAGCAATTCATGTACAATATCAGTTTTGTGTATCAAGTTCCTCTTCCTCTATGAATATTTTCCACTTCATTTTGTATCCCTTATTTTGTGATCCATGACAGTGATTACTCCTTTAACTAAATAGCTTATTAGTAATAATAGTTACTATGAGAAATTCTTAGTAGCCTTTTGAAATAACATATTTATTCATAGCCAATGGCTCACAGTTTTATTTACTATTATATTATTTCTTTTAAATAATTAATTAAACATGCAACCTAATTCAGTAGTGTTATTGACCAAGTTTCTTTAACCAGGGTCGAATTTGAGATTATTGCATAGTATTGGAATATACTAATTTCTGAATTTTAAAGAGTCTGGTTTTTAGCTCTAAGAGATCTTTGTTCTAACTCAGAAAACTCCTAAATAAATACAACAAATATTGAGTTAAACAACATTCATGAATAAGGCTTGTATATCATGCTCTTGAACTCAAGGTAGGTTAAGAGGCTGTAAAAAGAGACCATCCCAAGTGAAATGTTATTACTGATGACACCTCTTTGTCAATCCAAGTCGTACCTCAGTGGTACTAAAGAAAAACAGATGATGGGAGAATGCAGAGTAATGCTAAGAAGCACTTGATAAGCCTCATAGCAGAAGTCTCAATCTTCCTGGCTCAGCTATGGGTCTAAATGCACACCATAGAGATGCTGCTTTTGAAAGCTCTCTCAGAAACCATGTTTTTGCCCAAATGTTTTGCCCATATTGGGAATTCTGCAAAATCCTGTGAAAGTAACCTGAAACTGACTGACTTGATGTCCTTAAGGTGTCTTGTGCAAAAATAGAAGAACTTCTAAAATAAAAAGACAGCACAGCACCTTAATTTTTTTAACAGTTACTCAGAGTAAGTTTTCTGCTGTTTCTTTTGTCATCGTACATAGTGAAACTGTCATTTCATTATAAAATTTCAAATTTGGTGTGTTAGTTTAACAGGCTAGATTTTTCAGAATTACTCTAAAATATGTCATTGCTTCTAATAAGTGCCTTTAAGCACCAAAGCAAAAAGCTGTAATCTCTATCAAATGTCTAATTGAATCTTAATTTCAAAAATCCGATTTACTTTCTGTTAATTTTTGCTCACCTAAAAACCCCAACTTCCTGACTAGCTTAATGTCACTGTAGCTTTTTCACAACTACTGCAATGTCTGGAGTTGCAGATTAGTAAATTACGCTAGCTAGGCTTAAAAAAATGTTCATGCCTTTTGTGATCTGACATCTCACTGAATGGTCATTAACCTCTCCTCCTGGACCTACCCTGTGCTCACTCTGCTGCCTTCTGAAAGTAGAGATCAAGGGAGATCACTGATATTTTAACTAAGATGTTGGTCTTTGCCCAGCAGCATTATAGCATGAGAAAACTGTTGATCTAACTTGTTGAGTCTTGACCCTTCTTCCTACTTGCAGGCTCCCCAGAAATGTTTTGGTGGACCTTTATATGCATCCTTAAGTAATGAATTTAATTGAAAGCAGATTTGATTTTCCTGCTGTGGTCCTAGGTTAGCATTTTAGTTTGGATTAGGGATGTATCTTTGAAGCAGATTGTCCCCACTGTGCTTGGGTTCATACTGTGTAGTGCTAGCGTTGGGAAAATTGTTTTCTTTTGGATTAAGCTAAATCAGTAGTTGCACACCAGCAGTGTATAAATGACCTCCTTTTAGAACAGCTGCTAGTGGGCTTTTGGTCCTGAACATGACCAGCCCAAATTAAAAGATGTATTGTGTGAATGTTGACCCTCAGTGTTAACTGTTTCCTTCTACCTCTCTGCCCATATTGAACAGTTACCGCTTGCTGACGGTGAATCTCTTTTTGTTGTGAATCTCTTAGAAGTACCCAATGGAGCTCTAACTGGTTTATCCAGGGCTCAGACTGGTCATCAGGCTTGAATGGGTAACATGTTTATCAATGCATATTTTTTAAATTATGCAAATGGAGTTAGTGACATGAAGTTTCGTTACTGTATTTAAATACTTAGTGACTTGCAGAGTGATCTGTTCCCTGTTGATATTGTCCAAAAGTGAAACTCAGAAGTCAGTGTAAGGTGCAATGACAGAGGGCTAAGAGGGAAAGAACAAAAGGGATGCACATAAAACTGAGAGATGAAAAGGGATAAAGCTCTTGTAGGATAAATGTAATTCAGTATTTTTCACAGGCAGAACTCTTGTAGAGCTATAGTCTTTAAGGGAAAACTGTTTAATTCACTAGCATGAGTTACGGACAGAGCTTTTTGCTTTATGCTTTTCTGCCTGGCAATTTAGAAGTTTCCTCTTAGAAAGGATTAGATGAGATTTAAACTGTAGACTTACAGTTTAAGGCTCTTTTCAGAATGGATAATTGTAGAATTCCCTTCTTTGCCCTAAAATGAGGCTTACTTTTGCCCGGCACAATGTACAAAAATATTATGCATATCAGACACATTTTAATGAGACGCATTTTAAAATTCCAGTCAATAAGTTGTGAATTCATCAGCAGAAACAATTTAGGAAGTTCAGTTTCTTTGATAAATAGTCGCAAACAACTCAGGAGAGGGTTAAAGACTGTGTTTAGATAAATTCATTCTCCTTCTAATGAGGAGGGTGGATAAAATAATTTACTTCATTTTAATACAGTTATTTAAAACTTAAATTTTGAGTTTACAACCATCTGTCTCAAGGGCTAAGCTCACTATAAACTATTATAATCATTTAAATAAATAGAGGAAAAAACAATCCGTTCAATATGTTGAATCAATATGTCATGCTTTGAATATCTATATAATTTTCCTCACATTAGGATCCATGGCACATGTACAGTACAATATGGTCTATAAATAGGCCTGGAAAGAATACGGCTGTATCTTGGACTGCAGAGGGAACTCCCCAGAACTTGCTACTTGGTTTTGCCTGGCAGGAGTCTTTCCCTCTAATCAGAGTGTGGTTCAAAACCTAACCAGCTGTAATTAAAAGAAGATAAATTTTAATGGCTGTGAGGTGGCGGAGCATATCTTTGTCACATCTTGTGTCCACCACAAGAAGTGTCTTCATTTGATGTCTGTGTTTCATTCCCTGTCTGGGCTTGGGAGAAAAACTGTTTTTTCTACTCTCATCAGCGCTGTTCAGTGTTTCCACTTTGAAATTACTGAATTGTGCAGTGTTCCTGTCCAGTTACCTTGGCCAAATGAATTAAACATATGCGGCTGGAGGACTCCATGCTTCTTTTCAGAACCTAACAGAAGAGCATATGTGTGTTTATACAGAGTACCTACTCTAATCACTTGGAAAATATGGACTGGAACAAAAGCCATGGGCCTGCTCGAAGCTAAGTAGCTCAGGAGTACTGATGAAAAAAATAGGCAGAAAATTATGGGTGGACAGACACGGGTGGAATTCATATAAATATGGCTTTAAAAGATATTTATAGTACTCAAGTTCCAAGTCAGCTTTGTCCAAGACGGAAGATTTTCATTCTTTTAAGTGTTGAGGAATTATTTAGTCATTTTTAAGTAGCTTCACAGACCGTATTATGAAAGTATGGTGAAGACATGGCTATTGTTAAAATAAGTGGCTTATAATATTTAAGAGATCCAGTAAATTTAAAATGTAAATTTTGCTTACATATTACAAGTACAGTCTAAAGATTTATGTAAAGAACAGTATCAGAGTCTGCGTAACTGAAAATACCAGCTTGATTATTGTAAACTGCCCTTGTACTTTTATCATGTAGAACGAGTAAAATTATAACTGTATTGTAGGAATGGGACAAAGGGTAGCAGTGAGTGAGCTGTAGAAGTAGAGTAGGTCCTAAAGCATTAACTTTAGTCCATTAACTGCATAAATTGAGAAGCTGCCATGTTCTTCTGGGTTATGGAATGAGAAATCCCGTGAGGGTTTGTAGTGACATCACAGACTATTAGAGGTTTGGTTTTGATGTCACTCGAATCCCTTGATGAAGTCATGGCCCAGTAGTTCATCTGTTATCTGTATTTGTGCTGCAAATAAAAATTACTAAGGTTAGATAGATGAAATTCCTCACTGTATAAATAATGTACCATCTCAAGGATACTTAAAAGGGAAAATGCACTACTTCTCTTCAGATTGTGTCCTGCTTTTCTGTAGTTGAATTTAAACTAAAGCAAGTCCAATGTGTTTCTGATGTGTGGAAGGAGAATATTAGGATTAGAAGAGAATACTGAAGGTGATGACATCTAGATACTTGTTTTACGTGTGTCACTGACTCGGGTCATGTAAGCCTGTAGGAGCCAACTCTTGATTGAAACTGTGCTGAAATCTTTGTGTGCCCTCCCTTAAGAATGTTCCATGTGAACACAGGCAAGCAGCGTTCCATACATATAGAGTATTTTACAACACTGAAGCCTTAACATATGGTTGTGGGTTTCACCTAGCATCCTTGTGCCTCACTTTCTGTATCCATAATATAAAGGAAATGTTTTGCGAGGTGGTTCGATGCAGCAGTATTTGGAAAGCATTGTGGTTTGCATGAAGAGCAGAGTATTTGTTTTTCTAAAATAGGGAAGTCTGTTGTTGAGTGGCAGGCACTGTTAAACACCGAACATCCAAGTACAGGTCAGCATGCAAATATTCCAAATTCCCGTGTTAGTGTACTTTTTAGATTCCTAATAAAATACTATCTATTGTGCTGCATTAATTTTAGATAAATTCTAGCCACTTGCATACTTGGAACCTTTTTAACGATGTTTTGTATAATGCTGTTCTCCCTTTTATTAATATTTCTGTCTTTTTGATGTTAGTATTGAAGAAAATCTGAATCATATTCTTAAGTTAGATGAAATACCATTCAACTGGTATTCAAATACCATTCACCATTTTGTTTCACTAGATGGCTCAGGCAAATTGCATGTTTTTACTCTTAAGTTCCAAATTCTACAAGTTAATAAAATGGAAAAATAACTTTTCTAGACATTCTTTAGTTTCTTCTGCAGCAAAAAATATGCATTTGTTTATCTAGATCTATTTAGACTTATGCATGCTAAGGCCCATTGAAAGCTGAAGTCTCTATGTAATTTATTTTCAGTGTGTAGTGTAAACTGCTGTGCTGTATATACATTTTATATTTATGTCAGAAAAGGGTTGCAGAGGGGTACTTTAAAACCACCTTTTCGGCTCTAAATAGCTATTGTGTACATATGGTAAGGTACTGCTGCTTAACAATTAGTAACTGCTTTGATGAAACTAAATTACATGTTTAAGTTCCCATCAGGAAGTCGCTTCACATATCTGTATTAATGTATTCAAGGCTCGAGAAGGAAAGTTAATTTTCCAGCTTAAATATTTAATTCAAGCTTAAAATTTAGTCTGTAATTAGAGCTCCCAAATGGCAGGAACATGGAGTATTTGTCCATTTTAATTAGATTGTTGTTTACCTATTAATTATATATCATATCTTGTCATATAGTTTTGATGGTAACAGATGGTGCTAGGAGTTAGTAAGGGTTTGAACAAAATAAGATTTCACATGATTTATTAAGTTGCACTTTATTAGTGAGTGGTCTGCTTTCGTCAGGTTATTCTGTGGAATAAGAAATTTGAAACATTTCACTAATTTTCCTGATTACTCTTTATGTGCTCTATGGAAATATTGAACTTAAACAGCTCCAAAAGGTGCATTCTTTTTGTTCAGAGGAAGATGTAATCCTTCTTCTGTTTCTCCGAAGTTATAGTCAGTATATTACCCACATGACAGTGAGCTTACATCTTTTTTCCTTTTTTACTCCCTAAATGTTGTGCATAAGACTTTTCAAGAGCAATCTCTTCTCTTCTCTGCAAAGAGAACTGTCTGGAGCAGTTGTTTCAGAGGTGAGAGACCTGATTTAACTCTCAAAAATGTTGCCTTCTGCATAAAATTGTTTTCAAGTTTCAGTGGGCTGAAAAAACCAGCATATCCAGTTGCTGACTGCTGCTTTCAGAATGCACAGGTGTACATACACACACGCATGCTTCTACCACACCCAGCAAGGATGTAAGTATAAAAGCTAATTGAGATTTCTCAAAGTTCTGTAGTTTTGGAGAAATGAAATCATACCATATACCTTTAACCTGGTATGTGAGCTTTTTTCCAATTCTTTGGTAATAACTACTACTGACACAGCATTACCATCATCTCATAACTGCATCTTGCCTAAATTCGTTAGTCCTGTATGCAATATAAGTATGTCTTTCTGTCTAAAGATGTTTTAATGGAATTAGTGCAGGGCAGCCCACATGTAGACCACACACAGTACCTAACCTGTCATATTTTAAGGTTCTGTTTTAAATGTTCCTTCTTAAGACACGGGACAGAGAAAAAGTGAAAATAAAGGACATACCTTCTGAGTTTGGAAAGATAGAAGAGAGAAAGTGTGAAAGTTGACGTTTTCTAAAAAAAAAGTCTCTACCAAAAATTGTGGGGCACCTGAAAAAGGTCAGCATATGGAAGTAGATACATGACACAAGTGAAAAAAGGAGAAAGTTAAGAAGGTATGTAAAAAAATAAGATTGTATAGTACCAGTTTGAAGTAAGTGTATGTTTGTTCTAAAACACAAAAATGAACCTTAAAGTCTCTGCACATTCAGTAAAAATGTGTAAACATGAGATGTTGCATGAACAACGTTGGTAAATGGACTGTGGCTTTCTTTGGGTAGATACTCCCCAGTGAAACTAATCAGCAGTGGAATTTAGCAATGTAGTGTTTGGTAGTGATTTAGTAGTGATTTGAGAGTGTTTGAGCTTTTAAATTCTCTTTATCATAAACCATTTGAACTATTCTCTTTTTGCTCACTGGAGGGGAGAGAGCAGAGGCAGGTTTCTTAAGTCCAGGTCGATTCAGAAGCTCTCTCTTACAAAGCTAAATAAGTAAATAATTTTTTTTTTGTGGCAGGTCAGTCTTTCTGCTTTCACAGGTTGCTGTCATGGGAACTTGGTAGACAAATCCCTTTGGGGTATAATATACCTGAATAAATGAAGATCTTTTTCCTGTAATCCCTTTTTTAAAAAACCTAATTATGTACTTCTGTCTTCCTTCCTCCTTCCTTTTGTCCCCTTGCCAAGTTAAAAAAAGATGCACGCTCATCATAACTGTACCTGTTTCTTGACCTTGACTATGGCTTCAAAGAAATGGTAAGAGTCAGAGTTTTGCTGGTGAAAAGTAAACAGATGGCCACAGTACACACACTGATTTCAAGGCTTGCTTCAGTGGGCGACTTGACAAACAGTAGATCTACAAAACTGCCTCCTTGTTCTGGCGCTCGCTTTGTCCGTGCACCAGCAGCAACAGATGCTTGATGCTGACACTAGTTCGTTTTTTTCCCCCCACATAAATTTGGTCACATACTCTGAGTTGGAATTATTGTGACCTCTCTCTTGTTTCATAATTGTCCCTATCAGTATGGTTACTACCTTAAAAGTATTGATAAATGTGTCTGTGTTCATATCAACTGGAGGTGGGGTGAGTAGGGGAGGTGTTTGGGAGTGTGTATGTATCTTGGACGTGTTCCCAAGCCGAGGATCGTTTTATCACCACCTACATCTAAAAAGAACCACTATGCTGAAATTGTGCAGTTTGATTAGCTAGGAAAAGCTAAGTGACTTGGCCTAATGCCTCCTGTATGTGTGAAAAGATTACCTTCTGAAAATGTGACCTTTTATCCTCTTTTGCTCAGATACTGGGTTTGTCCCTGTGATTTGCAGAACTGTGTTAATAAAATTGAAAACTGCGTTCAATTGTTAGCAACTGAAATATAAGTGATTACAAAAACATTATCACAAGATAGTACTAGTAAAAATATTCCACTTGCTGAGCTTGCACCATCAGAATTTATTTATACATTTTATGCAAAAATACAGGGTTAATTTTTTTATTCCTTTGACCCTGTATATCAAATGTGATAAAATATGCTATCCTGCAGCTAAAAGCAGATGGAAAAATAAATTGAAGAACGGCATTTAACTGCAGTCTTATCCTAGTTCATATAAAAATATTACAAAAATAAAACAGAGACATAACTGGGTCATTGAAATGTTCTTTAAGAAAGGCTGCTTATGCAACAAAATTACCCCGTTTTCCAATACTGTGGTTCATAACAGTCCTTAAAAAAAAAAAAAGGAAGGATTTTGAAATATAGTAGCATGAATTTTGTTTTTAAAATAGTTTATACTCTTTGGAGTCAATCCTTCATTGAGAATTTTTGTTTGTTTCTTTTGGAACATAATAAAAGTAGGGTGTTTGCTTTAAGGCTTTCTTACAGCCATTAGAGAGTTTTGAATCATCACTTGCAATTTATTGCAG